>NC_059426.1:177800605-177990065 GCF_021028975.2 Sphaerodactylus townsendi
GTAGTCCATGAACATCTGGAGAGCCGCGGGTTGCAGAGTCCTGGGATAGGGTTTTGAATCTTCTGAATATCAGGGGCACCCACACATACTCAGGTGGAACTGGGTAAGGCAGGGGTGGCCAACGTATGTTGCTCCAGATGTTCATAGACTACAATTCCCATCAGTCCATGAACATCTGGAGCACTATAGGCTGGCCACCCCTTGGGTAAGGGGAAGAAGAAGAGTAGAGTTTGGATTTCTATCCCCCCTTTCTCTCCTGCAGGAGACTCAAAGGGGCTGACAATCTCCTTGCCCTTCCCCCCTCACAACAAACACCCTGTGAGGTGGGTGGGGCTGAGAGAGCTCCGAGAAGCTGTGACTAGCCCAAGGTCACCCAGCTGGCGTGTGTGGGAGCGTACAGGCTAATCTGAATTCCCCAGATAAGCCTCCGCAGCTCAGGTGGCAGAGCTGGGAATCAAACCCGGTTCCTCCAGATTAGATACACCAACTCTTAACCTCCTACGCCACTGCTGCTCCATGAAGGATGAAGCTACCTTTTACTAAGGTAGATTCTTTCTTTTTTTTAAGGTATTGAGAGGAAATTTTATTGGATTACTCGCCCACAGTTCTGACATAAAGTCTAAAGGCACTTCTACAGCATCAAATTCTAGACTGGTTATTACAGACTGCATGAAGGATGGAAGGTACTACCGTGTTTCCCCAAAAATAAGACAGTGTCCTATATTAATTTTTGCTCCCAAAGATGCGCTATGTCTTATTTTCAGGGGATGTCTTATTTTTCTGTGTTCTGTTTGTCAGGCATGCTTCCAAACAAAAACTTTGCTACGTCTTACTTTCGGGGGATGCCTTGTATTTCGCGCTTCAGCAAAACCTCTGCTACATCTTATTTTCAGGGGATGTCTTATATTCGGGGAAACAGGGTAGCTTATATGAATCTAGACACTATATATTATTTCATATCCACAGAACCTGCCTTTGGGGAGACTAGGTTTGCTGGGGGCAGGTTTGGCTGGACTCCTCATTGATGGTATTGACCAGGCATCAAACTATGAGATTAGAGTCTGGATTAACTCTGGTTTTACCCTAGGTTTGTTGGAGAACATTTATCCAACTATCTCGATGAATTATAAATATCTTCCTTCTCTGCAATGGGAGGATTTCTGCCTTTTTTTACCAAGTCAGATTCTTGGTCCGCCAAATCTACGATGTCTACGAGTCTATGATGACCTGCAGTGGTTCTCCAGGGTTTCAGGTAAAGGTTTTTCACATCACCTGGTCCTTTTAATTGGAGTTCAAAGCTGGGACTTCCTGCACACACAGTAGATGCTCCACCACCACTAACCCTCCAAAGCCTCTGATCCACAATGGGTGACCTTTGAATGTGTCTGGGCTACGAGGCAGCAAAGGAAGGGACCGGCCCTTGGAAGCACCGCACCTCCATATTGCTGGCGGACAGTCGGGGGTTAATTTAGCTAACCAGATGAAGAATCTCGAGGCAAACCTTCCTCTGCCCTAATATCCGGATAGTAGCTGCCCAAAAAGTGGGCTGGATGAGCCAACAGCCTGACCAGGTAGGCAGCAAGTGTCAGTGTTAATTTGCATCACCACTAGTGGGTTCTATGTATTTTATAAGAACATAAGAACTAGCCTGCTGGATCAGACCAGAGTCCATCTAGTCCAGCTCTCTGCTACTTGCAGTGGTCCACCAGGTGCCTTTGGGAGCTCACATGCAGGAGGTGAAAGCAATGGCCTGCTGCTGCTGCTGCTCCTGAACACCTGGTCTGCTAAGGCATTTGCAATCTCAGATCAAGGAGGATCAAGTTTGGTAGCCATAGATCAACTTCTCCTCCATAAATCTGCCCAAGCCCCTTTTAAAGCCAACCAGGTGAGTGGCCATCACCACCTCCTGTGGCAGCATATTCCAAACACCAATTACACGTTGTGTGAAGAAGTGTTTCCTTTTATTAGTCCTAATTCTTCCCCCCAGCATTTTCAATGGATGCCCCCTGGTTCTAGTATTGTGAGAAAGAGAGAAAAATTTCTCTCTGTCAACATTTTCTACCCCATGCATAATTTTGTAGACTTCAATCATATCCCCCCTCAGCCGCCTCCTCTCCAAACTAAAGAGTCCCAAACGCTGCAGCCTCTCCTCATAAGGAAGGTGCTCCAGTCCCTCAATCATCCTCGTTGCCCTTCTCTGCACTTTTTCTATCTCTTCGATATCCTTTTTTGAGATGTGGCGACCAGAACTGAACACAGGATTCCAAGTGCGGTCGCTTATCATGACTTCATTGTAAGCCAACTTAAGTCACTGCAGGTAGAAAGGCGGCGAGCAAGGTTTTGAATAAAGACAGGGGTCTGCGAGAACCGAACACAGATCCCCGCTCTGCTGGGACGCTCGTGGGTGACCTTGCATTATTTCCGCCAGTCTAATTTGCAGAGTTGTTGTCAGGAGGAAACACGGAAGGGGCAACTATGTACGCCATCCTGGAAGACAGGCAAAATGGATCGATCGGAAGCAATTGCTCGCACACCCTGCAGCCGGGATCATGCGTGTATGAACCAAAAAGGTGCCCAAAAGCAGTGCACTGCAGTTGGTTAGACTTGATGGCCCTGGCGGTCACTTCCAGCTCTATGATTCTAACCAATCCGGACCTCTCCGGAACCTGACCCAGAAGGCATCCCTGTCTAGCACCCCCTACTGGTCAAAGTAGTGACTGCAAGCACCTCTGGGACACAAATCCAGCATTCATAACAACAAACAGAAGCAATCCTTCACCGCCTAAGTCAAGCGTCCTCGACATGAGTCCCGTGGGTGCCGAGACACCCACCGACACCTTTCCTGCCGCCTGCCAAGTGTTTTTAGAAACCCTTCATCCCTGTAACTGATGGCGGCATCTTCGCCTCTCGAAAGCTTATACCCCCAATACCTTGATGATTCCTTTTTTTAAAAAAAGTTTTTATTGTTAATAACAAAAGAATATATAAACAAAATACATAAATATAGAACAGACATATTGACATAAAACATAGACAAATTACATACACACGTAGTTACATACGCAAACTTATATATCTTCAACCCTAACCCTTCGGCACCACACACCCATACACACACACACATAAAAAAGAAGAAAAAACTACAAAGAAAAATATAATGCATATATATATGTGTATATATATATGTGTGTGTGTATATATATGTGTGTGTGTATATATATGTGTGTGTATGTGTATGTATGTATGTATGTATACATACATACATACACACATACATATATGTGTGTATGTATATATATATGAGCAGACTTCCAAATATCTCTATTTGTATTTTTCCCTTAATCTTATATGTGATTCCAACTATTGCAACACTGTTTTCTGGATATACTGAATCCATTTTTTCCCATCGTGTTTGATAATTTATGATCTAGCTTATAATCGGCTTCATCTATTATTTTTTGCAAGTTTTGCCAATTCTAAATACTTTAATTTGCCATTCAAATTTGGATGGATTAGGATTAGATTTCCAATGTTTCTCCCATACAATTCTAGCTGCAACTGTCAGATATTGAAACCTTGATGATTCCTAAGGTGCTACGCAGAGGCATAACTCCAAGGGGACAGAGGGGTGCGTGACGCACCGGGCGTACGCCCTCCATAGGGGTATGGCAAAGGCGTTCCGAGTGCATGGCGGGGACGTTCTGGGGTGGGACAGGGTAGAGGACGCACTAGTACTCCGGGCGCTTTCCCCCCTCGCTATACTTCCGGTGCTACGGGACTCGAACCCAGCTCTTCGACTGCAGACCCACATAGCTACCTGCCTGAATCCCTCCCTCTCCCCCGAGTCTCACCTTCGGGTCCTTCTCGTAGTAATACTGCTGGGTACGGATCCACCTGCCCACCAGGTGGTCCCGCACGGTATGAGCCAGGGCGAAGTAGTAGTCTCGCGGCGTGGCCACATTGCGGTCCTTGACCAGCGTGAAGTGCAGGTGCCGGTTGAAGCCTTTCTTCAGCTCGGCCACGTTCTCCACCCCGACGATGCCACGGATGCTGATCTGCTTCCGCTTCTCCTGGTCCGTCAGAGGCCGCGACATTGCCGGGCGAGTCTTGACCTGCAGGGACCGGGCGACCGGTTGGGGTAAGATTCCACTCCAGGTGGGCACCCCACCCCACCTGACAAGGTGTATGCCCTTCACAACCGCTACAGGAAGCTGTACCTGCCTGCCTGCAGCTTGGGAGATGCAGTCCCGTGCGCTGCCGGATCTGTGAAGCCTCCGTCCCTTGGGAAGCTGCCCAAACTCAGGGAAGGTGTCAGGTGCAAAAGGAGTTCACCTGGATCTGCCCTCGTGCTCACCTTTAATTAACCCCTTGGGTGTCAGACAGGGATCCAGAAAAGCCTGGTTAAACCAGTATGGGTCAAATCTGTGGGAAGCAGTGATTTAAAGAACACAGGAGTGTCAGGAATTCTGAGGGGGGGGAGGGTGGCAGGAGGTAGCCATCTTCAAGTGTCTCACTGACACTGAGGTTTTGAGACCTACAACTAGGGTGTTCCACTATCAGGACGGAAAGACCCCGATGTTTCACTATAGAAAGAGTCTATCCGCGTAGAAATCCAGATGAGAAAGGAGAGAATTCTAAGCTCGCTTTTATCCTGACAAGCTAGCTTTCTTCATCCAGGCTTTTCCGAGACCTAAGCCGGCAATCTCAGTGGAATGCGGATCGCCACTTTAGGGGTCAGGGAGGAATTTCTCCCCAAGCCAGATTGGCCAGGAATCCTGAACATAAGAACATAAGAACGAGCCAGCTGGATCAGACCAGAGTCCATCTAGTCCAGCATTCTGCTACTCGCAGTGGCCCACCAGGTGCCTTTGGGAGCTCACATGCAGGATGTGAACGCAATGGCCTTCTGCGGCTGTTGCTCCCAAGCACCTGGACTGCTAAGGCATTTGCAATCTGAGATCAAAGAGGATCAAGTTTGGTAGCCATAGATCGACTTCTCCTCCATAAATCTGTCCGAGCCCCTTTTAAAGCTATCCAGGTTAGTGGCCATCACCACCTCCTGTGGCAGCATGTTCCAAACACCAATCACACGTTGCGTGAAGAAGTGTTTCCTTTTATGAGTCGTAATTCTTCCCCCCAGCATTTTCAATGGATGCCCCCTGGTTCTAGTATTGTGAGAAAGAGAGAAAAAATTCTCTCTGTCAACATTTTCTACCCCAGGCATAATTTTATAGACTTCAATCCTATCCCCCCTCAGCCGCCTACTCTCCAAACTAAAGAGCCCCAAATGCTGCAGCCTCTCCTCATAAGGAAGGTGCTCCAGTCCCTCAATCATCCTCGTTGCCCTTCTCTGCACTGTTTCTATCTCTTCGATATCCTTTTTTGAGATGTGGCGACCAGAACTGAACACAGGACTCCAAGTGCGGTCGCATCCTGGAGATAATTTGCCTTGCTGTGAGGACACAGCAGGGGGCATGGGGGGGGGGGGAATGGCGGGGAAGTAGTTCTGAATTGCCTGCCTTGTGCTGGGGGTTGGACTAGATGGCCCTTGGGATCCCTGCCAGCTCCGTGTTTTGATGTTCCCCTTCCTTTCTGCCAGAAGCTCTCAGTTCAAGGAGGAGGGCAACCAAACCGGTCAAAGGTCTGGAATCCATGCCCTACGAGGAGACACTTAGGGGATGTTTAGTCGGGAGAAGAGAAGTTTAAGAGATGACATGATAGCCATGTTTAAATATTGGAAGGGATGCCAGGTCAAAGAGGCAGCAAGCTTGTTTTCTGCTGCTCCAAACACTAGGACAGTGGTGGCGAACCTATGGCACGGGTGCCAGAGGTGCCACTCAGAGCCCTCTCTGTGGGCACGCGCAAACAGAGTGCCCCCCCCCACACACACACATTTAAGCTAACCTGGGCCTCTGGGCTCGATTATTAGCATTAAACCTAAGACCTAGAACCTAGAACCAGGGGGCATCCATTGAAAATGCTGGGGGGAAGAATTAGGACTAATAAAAGGAAACACTTCTTCACACAACGTGTGATTGGTGTTTGGAATATGCTGCCACAGGAGGTGGTGATGGCCACTCACCTGGAGAGCTTTAAAAAGGGCTTGGACAGATGTATGGAGAAGTCGATCTATGGCTACCAATCTTGATCCTAGGTTGCAAATGCCTTAACAGACCAGGTGCTCAGGAGCAACAGCCGCAGAAGGCCCTTGCTTTCACCTCCTGCAGGTGAGTTCCCAAAGGCACCTGGTGGGCCACTGCGAGTAGCAGAGAGCTGGACTAGATGGACTCTGGTCTGATCCAGCTGGCTTGTTCTTATGTTCTTAAGCCTAACAAAGGCAAAAGCAGCCAAGCTTCACCCCCCCCAAGAGGTTAGACTGGATGACCTCTGAGGGACCCACCAGTTCTACGCTCCTAACCCTGCTTCTAGCCCAGACCGGCCTCTGCCCCGAGGGCAGGGAACAGGATTGCAGGAGAGCCCTTGGCACCGAGAGGCCCCACCGAGGAAGCTCCGCCAAGGGGCCCGGGGCACAGCCGCGCCCCCCCCTCCCCCCAGTTGCCAAAACCCCACAAGGAAGGGGGGCGTAGGCACTCCGATCTGCCATCTGCCGGAGTTGCAGGACCTGTTGCAGCCGGACTTGTCCGCGGCTTCCTTTAACCCCAAAGGAAAAAAGGCTCCTGCTTCCCACCCCGCTAACACGCCGCAAAGGGATTACCCCGGGACAGACTCGCGCAGATCGGACACCCCCTCGGGCGCATCAAGGGCTGCCGGAGCTGGGGGGGGGGGGGCGGAGCTCTTCCGCACTATTCCTCGGCGGACGGCCCCGATCCCCCCTCAAGCTGTCCCAACGGGGGAGGAACAGAGCGCCTTGCAGAAACCTCTCTTAAGCTATTTTGGAGGCGGGACTCAATGGGGGGTTGAGGGGGGGGAGGAACCTCGGGCGGGGAAAAGGATACGGAGGGAGAGTTGGGAAATCCCTGGCGATCTGGGGCCGAGGTGGGGGGGGGGGGATCCATGTGGTATACGTTGCCATAGCGCCCACCCTCCAAAACAGCCGTTTCCCCAAGGTGGGCTGTAATTCCGGGGGGACCCCCAGTTCCTACCGGGAGCCTGGCAACCCTATAGGCAGCCTACCCTCCCAAACAGCCATTTCCCCAAGGGGAGCGGCTCATTGCAGGACACACACACACACACACACACACCCGGGGCCAGGTCCCGACAGGAGGTTGGCAACCCTATCCGGAGCCCGCCCTCCGTGCAGCCATTTCCTCCCGAGCCGCTGTTCTCGGCTCTCGGGGGGGGGGGTCCTCGGGGGTCCCAAGTGCAGGGTTGGCAACCCCTCTGCAATGTGCAGAATGGGGGGGGGGGGGGAGAGAGAGAGAGCGTCTTTTCCGCAAGCAGAAGCTCTGGCCCGGACCTTCTCTCCTCCGGGGCGGGTCCTGCAGGAACCTTCCCCGGGGGGGGAGCGCAAAAAGCCCCCCCCAAAGGACTTTGGGGGCTGCCCTGACTTACCTCCTTGCAGCAGCTTCCCGAGGCGACGAGGCTGCTTGCCAACCCCTCCGGGACCCGCGCTGCAAACTGCGAGCTTTTGCCAAACTTGCCCGGGGGGAGAAAAAGCGCAACGCCCGCCCCGCCCTCCTTTTATAGCCGCCCATTGGTCCGGGCGCGCGCCCGTCTGCGCTCAAGCCCCGCCTCCGCTAGGCCTGGAGCGGGGAATGAGGAAGCGGGCCTGGCCCGGGTTATCCTGGCCCGGGTTGGGGCGGCGTGCGCGGAAGGGCTCCCCCCCTCCCGCTCCAGATCCTGCAAGGTCTTCAGCCCGTTTTGTGCAAGGGGGGGGGGGCGCAGAAGTGCGTCAGGAGAGGACAGGCTGCACCTGTGGAACGTCTGCCCTCACTGCGGCCCAGTTAGGATGTCACTAGCTGGACCTCTTAGGACAGTGGCCGGAACAAGCCAGAAGCAACCATGCGGTTGGAAAACGCCGACCTTCAAGAAAGGCACTCTGCACATGCTTGAAGAGCCCTGAAAACCCACAACACCCTAGCAGAGGAGTGCTGAGCAGAGGCGGGAAATTAATTTCAAGCCGTTAATTTCAATTGCCTTCGAAGGATGCAATTCCATTTGGGATTGCGCTGTAGATGAAGAAGAAGAGTTTGGATTTATATCCCCCCTTTCTCTCCTGTAGGAGACTCAAAGGGGCTGACAATCTCCTTGCCCTTCCCCCCTCACAACAAACACCCTGTAAGGTAGGTGGGGCTGAGAGAACTCCGAGAAGCTGTGACTAGCCCAAGGTCACCCAGCTGGCGTGTGTGGAAGTGCACAGGCTAATCTGAATTCCCCAGATAAGCCTCCACAGCTCAGGTGGCAGAGCTGGGAATCAAACCTGGTTCCTCCAGATCAGAGTGCTCCAGATCAGATGTCACACAACACCCTCTAAAAACCATTCTGCTTTACCGTTTTCTTCTCTATAAAGTCTTTCAGTTTATCCACAGATAATTCTCAATATGGTCCTGTCTGCGGTTACTTAAATCCAGAGACGGAGTTGCGAACAAACGAGACAGGTGCTTGTACACACCTGGGGAAAATCTCAGATATACAGAAAAATCTGAAAATTAAAAAATGCTACTTTGGTAAGTTAGCTAACTTCCCAAAGTAGCATTTTTGTAATTTTCAGATTTCAGACCGTTGTGGCTAGGAGAGTTCTGGCAACTCTAGTTGAAAAGCAGCTCTGTATTAATAATTAAGAAGCGAAGAAGAGTTTTAGATTTATAAGCATAAGCATTTAGCATAAGCATTTTATTGTCATTGTGCACGCACAACGAAATTTATATCCCACCTTTGGGGCTGAGAGAGTTCTGAGAGAACTGTGCCTAGCTCAAGGTCACCCAGCAGAAATGTAGGAGTGCAGAAACGCATCCGGTTCACCAGATAAGCCTCTGTCACTCAGGTGGAAGAGTGGGGAATCAAACCCGGTTCTCCAGATTAGAAGCCACCTGCTCTTAACCGCTACACTACACTGCAAAGAATGGCACACCACCTCTGAATGTCTTGCGATGGCCTGACGATGAGTCGGCTGTGACTTGTCACCCAAAAGAAGGGTCACGTTAAGACGGAGGCTGCATTTCACCTCTGGTCGGTTTCCAGGTCTCTGCGAGACAAATCCTATTGCATTGTCTACTGGATGTCCCATCCCGTTGACTGTGCTGATCTGTCCTCCGTCGTGTGCCCTGCGACCCAGTGAGAAGGGTGGACTATAAATAACGTAAATAAGTAAATGAAGAGCTGCAGGCAGCGGCCTTTGAAAATGACTTTTAGATAACAGCAGCATTTGTGTGGGTGGCTGCACGTCTACCTTGGCCCTCAGGCTGCAACAACAGCCCAAGCCAGAACTTATATTGGGCACATTTGCTGCGTCGGCCACCTTCTGAGCAGCAGAAGATGAACCCAAGATAAGTTCTAGCTCTGAGCAGCAGGGCTATTAGATGCAGCCCTGGACCTGGAGTGCCGAAACCCCGGGAGCGAGGCCTCTGTTGGTTCTTTTCCCCTTCGTCCACCGCAATCTCAACACTGAGATTGACTTGCCAGTTCTGCGACATCTCCTGTTTCTCTGTAGCAATCCTGGATTCCCTTGGTGGTCTCCTATCCCTGGGCTGACCCTGCGTCGCGTCCGAGGTCTGTGCAGTTCAGGCTAGCCTGGCCCAAGACACATTAGACAAAAGCAGTGGTGGGATCCAAAAATTTTAGTAACAGGTTCCCATGGTGGTGGGATTCAAACAGTGGCGTAGCGCCAATGGGGCTGGGCGGGGCATGACGGGGGCGTGGCCGGGCATTCCGGGGGTGGGGCATCCCTGGGCGGGGCTGTGGCAAGGACGCAGCCGCTGCGCCGGTCCTTGGGTGGGAAACGAATGCACGCAGGCGCAGGCTGCCACGCACGCCGGTGCACCTCCTGCTAGACTGCTTCAAGTTCTGCGTGCTACTGCCGAGAGGAGGGGCGTAACTAAGGCAAAAATCACGTGGCAAAATCACCAATTAGTAACCCCCTCTCGGCACACACAAATAATTAGTAATCTACTCTCGGGAACCACCTCTGGACAAAAGTAAAAAGTATACATAGCAGGAGCCTGCTTGCAGCAGCTGTGCAAGCTGGAATAGTCACAACTTACAATATATCTTGGGCAATGTGATTATTGTATAGAGAGACCTACTGTTTACACTATGCCGCATGGCTGAAAACCAGTGGCGTAGCTTCCACGGGACAGTGTGGGGATAGGTACCCCGGACGGCCGCCATTGGGTTAGTTTCCTCCCCCACCCTTCCTTCTTCCCCCACCCTCTGCTAAGGTAAGTGGAGCGCAGGGGGCAGCATGTGGATTTGGGGGGGCCCATGGGGGGCGGAAAACGTAGAGTCTGCCCCAGGCTCCATTTTCCCTAGCTATGCCCCTGCTTTAAAAAGAAACATATACAGAGAGAAGAAAGGTGCAAGTTCTCTGTTAATATGCAAGAAAGTGCCTAAAACATACAAACATATACATATATACGAATTCCTATATTGACCTACTTATTTCCTCATACAGGTACACATTTCATTTCCAAAAAAAAAATCTTTTTTAAGGAACATTTAAGTCCTTTTAAATCACCAAAGTCCATTAAAAATATGGATTTTGACCATTCCATCTTGAACGTCCACAACTTGAAGAGAATTTACGCATGTTCCAGGCCAAAATCGTACATCTTCCAGAGCAGAGCCCTCTCCGCAGTTGTGTGGCGTTTTCAGTTCTTCCTCAGTGGTACTGGAAGTTCCAAATCTGGCTTGCCGGGAGTCATTCGAGGGGATATTTATCTTGGTATTATGCCCCCCGTATCCCTTTACCGACAGCACTAATTGGTCATGAATTGCAGTGAAAGACCTGCAGGTTTGAGGGTGGAAGACAGGGACCGCGGTGGGGTACAGGGCAATAGAGTCTCCCCCCCAAAGCCGCCATTTTCTATAGGGAAACTGATCTCTATAGTCTGGGGATAAGCTGTAATTCTGTGAGGCTGTAAGGCTGCCATCCCTACACCTGACCTCAGGCAGCCATTCCACAGAGACAGTCTGTGCATGTGTAACCCCCCTGCTCAGAATGGGTTGACCCAGAAAGGGGCGGAGACTCAAAGCAGCAGAAGGCTGCAGAGCTCATGTAGTTTGGAGGAGACGAGGCTACCAGACTCGGACCTTGATTTCCATAAGCCCTTAACACTTTGTTAAGGGTTTTTTATGTTTGTAATGGGTGAGAGTTCTTCTGGAAACCTTCATCGTGTTGAATCCTGTTCACCAAGCCCTTGGAGTCTTCAGGAGCCAACCCACTTGCAAAGAAGAATTGGACTTGGCAGTATCCGTAGACTGGAACTAGAAGGACTTGAAATGAAACCTGAATAGGACCTTGAAGTGTGATGTTAAATGTTGATGTTCAGAGGTGGGATCCAGCAGGTTCTCACAGGTTCCCGAGAGTAGGTTACTAATTATTTGTGTGTGCCGAGAGGGGGTTACTAATGGGTGATTTTGCCACGTGATTTTTGCCTTAGTTACGCCCCTCCTCTCAGCAGTAGCGCGCAGAACTTGAAGCAGTCTAGCAGGAGGTGCACCGGCGTGCGTGGCTGCCTGCGCCTGCGTGCATTCGTTTCCTGCCCAAGGGCCGGCGCAGCAGCTGCGTCCTTGCCACAGCCACGCCCAGGAATGCCCCGCCCCCAGAATGCCTGGCCACGCCCCCGCCCAGCCCCACCCAGCCCCATTGGCGCTACGCCACTGTTTGAATCCCACCACCATGGGAAGCTGTTACTAAAATTTTTGGATCCCACCACTGATCTTGTTCCTAAAATTTTGCCTGCATCTGTGGCTGGCATCTTCAGAGGTGTATCACAAGCATTTCACACTGTGTCACGGTGAACCTGCAGAAAGAATCGGCAAAACAGGGGAGGGGAGAGGAAGGAAAGGGGCACAGCGTGAAACAGACTTTTCTCTGGGAAAAGTTCTCCGTTGAATCTGGCCGTGAAAGCTTTCGACAATAGTCTTGGGGGTGTTTTGGCGCTTGAGAAACAGCGGGGTGGGGTGGGGAACAGAAGTGCCTCCGCCTGCCATGCTACGGGACCCGTCTGGATCCCTCGACGCAAACAGACAGGCTAACCCAAGCAAACATGAAAAGCAGATGGGTTTATTTCAGCTATGGTCTAAAGGTTGCAGGTATGCGTGCTCTCTGCGACCTCTGCCCCAGTGCCCCAGAGGTGCATGTCAACCAATAAGGCAGGAGACAGTAGTAAAGGACTGGTAGTTAAGCACAGAAAGCCGAAAATAGGTGACAATAGGAACGAACACGACACTGGATCGCTATGTTATATATCCGTGGTGGCGAACCTTTGGCACTCCAGATGTTATGGACTACAATTCCCATCAGCCCCTGCCAGCATGGCCAATTGGTCATGCTGGCAGGGGTTGATGGGAATTGTAGTCCATAACATCTGGAGTAAATCCCCAGCACTCTCCGCATCCATGCAAGCATTATAGCAGCGGCACCAAAGTGCGGTCATCTAGTAAGGGAATAGTCCGGTGTGATTTTCTTATAGAACCAATTGGCCATGCTGGCAGGGGCTGATGGGAATTGTAGTCCATAACATCTGGAGTGCCAAAGGTTCGCCACCACTGTTCTATATAGAAGATCCACTACATTCAGCAAATGGAAATCTACTGGAGGACGCTGGCTCTAAAGAGACCCAGCTAGCCTTAGCCAGACCCCAGGTCATGGCTGCTCCCCTAGAACTATTCAGAGGTTTCCCTGCCGTTTTTTGTTTTCATTTTAAAAATAACTTTCCCCTCTCCCTTTCTCTCCTCTTCCCTTCCCTGTTTCGCGGATCCTTTCTGCAGGGACTTCAGCTAAACCAAACGATCCGTGTGGTCAACGCAGCGATAGTTTTCTGTTAACTTATATTTGAGATCGAGATGTATTTTAGTGGACGAGCTTTAAACTATTTATTACAATTTTGTACGATTTCAACCGAGGTTGCAAATCGCCCCGATCCTTTTCGAGAAAGGGCGATGAAAAAAAACCCCTAATAAATAAATAAATAAATAAATAATAAGCTCTCGTGTGCCTAATAATAAACAAGATCTCCCCCAGTGTCTGATAAAGTCTAATAATAAACGAGGTCTCCCGCAGCGAAGGTGATGCGGAGCAAAGAGATCAGCCAGGGCGTTTGCGCGCATACCTGATCTGCCCCTCAGGTGAGCCCGCTGAACAAAGAAAGAGCCAGTGATAGGATTATAGTCTGAAGGGGAGCTTAGACCCCATGGGTTCGTCAAGTAGATCCTAACTCCAGCCAGAAGGAATTGCTGGAAATGGCATTTAGGTGTCAAGGAGAGGGTGTCCTCCGGCCAGCGATGCTTTTAAACCTTGCGATAATTCTGCTTTAGAGGGTCGGCCGGCGGTCGGGGATATTAGAGGCGACAAGAGGAATGAGCTTTTCCCTTTGTTGGGCCTAGAGAGATTAAAGGCACCGCTCGCCCGGCACGGCCTGCAAACGGCAGGTGATGCTTGGAAGAGTTGAGGATGAGTGAAGAATTGCTGGGCAGCCTAGCAGGCGCATCACTGAAGCCAGAGGGATGAATAAAAATAATGTTGTTTAAATATGCTTTTAGATAGACATATAAAGTTAGTAGAATTTATCGGGTTTATCGGTAAAGTTGTTTGTAATGTTAGCTAAAGTTTGTAAAAGGCTTCTTTTCTTCTGTAAAATGTACTGTTCTCTGAATGTATTGTCTGAATTGCAAGCTGGCTAGGACATAGATAAGATTGTACCAAAGGGGGGTGGATACAGAAAGAGCAGAGAAACAGGATAAGGATACTGGTTGTGGTGGGTGTTCCAGGCTGCGTGGCTGTGGTCTGGTAGATCTTTTATCCTAACCTTTCGCCTGCATCTGTGGCCGGCATCTTCAGAGGTGTAACACACAGAGAAGTCTTTTTCTCACTGTGTCTAGTGAGAAGGAAATGTTTAATGTCATATATTGTCCATGTCCCAGGGTGGGGAAACAATCAGTAAGTGTTTGTGTGGAACTTGCTATGCAAAGGTGTGGTGAGACCCCCTCACTTCTGCAGGAGTCTATCACATACCCTGCAGCTGTGGAAAAGTCTACATAGGAACCACAAAACACAGCATTCAGACTCGTATTAAGGAGCACGAAAGACATTGTGGGCTTAACCATCCTGAAAAATCTGCAGTGGCAGAACATGTCTTAAGCAAAACTGGACATAACATTTTATTTGAAAACACTGAAATTCTGGACAATTCAGAAGGTTGCTATGTCCGACTGCACAGGGAGGCCATTGAAATTCACAAACACCAAGACAACTTCAACAAGAAAGAAGAGACTCTGAGAATTAACAAAGCTTGGCTACCAGTACTTAAAAACATCAAAAACAAAGGCCAAGGGCATGCTAAGTTCATGGACAATGGTCTCCACCCAGACACAGGATTTGCATTCACCAATACTGCTGCTGCTGCAGGGAATGCAAATGCGACTACAAATGTAAATGGACTGATAACCCCACCTGCGATACAATGCATTCAACCACACCTTTGCATAGCAAGTTCCACACAAACACTTACTGATTGGCTGATTGCAGCCTGGTTGGGACTGTGGCACTCCTGCCCCGTTCTCTAAGGCTCGAGTGGGCTGCTGATTGCAACCTGGTTAGAGCTGTGCTGTGTCCACCCTTTTCCCTGGAATTGCTGAGGCTTGTTCTTGCTGCTCAGGCTCTCCTGCCATTACGCTGCAGCTTCTCCTGACCCCTTCCAGGGTCCCTGAGTGGGCATCGGCAACAAGGAGAGAGATGGAACAGGCTGACTGGTGCTGGGAGGCAGTTCCGTCTCTGGACACTGTACTTATTCCACTCATAGCAGAAGTGAACCAAGTTGGAAGGAAAGTAGAGAAAGCAAAAGAATCCCCCCCGCCCACACACTGCAAACTTCATTTTTCATAAATAATAGATCCCACCTGCCACTGTCATCCTAAGCAGTGAGATCATGTATATCAATCCACAGGAATCCTCTGTCTCGTATTGTCGAAGGCTTTCACGGCCAGAATCACTGGGGTGTTGCGGGTTTTCCAGGCTGTATGGCCGTGTTCCAGTAGCATTCTCTCCTGACGTTTCGCCTGCATCTGTGACTGGCATCTTCAGAGAATCTGATGGTAGCAAAGCAAGTGGAGTCTATATACCTGTGGAATGTCCAGGGTGGGAGAAAGAACTATTTGCATTGGTTAACAAGCGCAAAGGATGCAATTAGCAAGTGTGATTTGCATGTGTTGAGTGGAATCCACCCATTTTAACATATGTAAGTAACCATGAAGTTGCATAATCAATTAGTGAGGGCCTCTGCATAGTAGTTGCCTGGCATTTTAATCCCTTTGATTGCTTCCTGCCTGGAGACATCATTTGTCTGGGTGGCATTCATTAGTCACTGTCTTGATTCTAGTGTTTTTCAGCACTGGTAGCCCAACTTTGTTCATTTTCATGGTTTCTTCCTTTCTGTTGGAATTGTGCATGTGCTTGTGGATTTCAATGGCTTTTCACTGTTTGGCTCATGGCGAGTCGAGATTTATGAAAGACAAGTTTAGCACATGCTTGTGTAACCCCCATGCTCAGAATGGGTTGACCCAAAAAGGGGTGGAGACTCAAAGCAGCAGAAGGCTGCAGAGCTCATGTAGTTTGGAGGAGACGAGGCTACCAG
The DNA here is from genome assembly GCF_021028975.2 of Sphaerodactylus townsendi. Lineage (NCBI taxonomy): Eukaryota > Metazoa > Chordata > Lepidosauria > Squamata > Sphaerodactylidae > Sphaerodactylus > Sphaerodactylus townsendi. The sequence goes on from NC_059426.1 coordinate 177,816,358, forward strand.
ACTCAGACCTTGGTTTGTATAAGCCCTGAACACCTTGTTAAGGTAACTGCAATGTTGTTGGGAACTACTGGGAAGGTAGTTGTTTGTTTTTGCTATGTTGTAAATGTTGGAGTTTATTGTTTCAGGGTTTCTTTTTGTGTTTGTAATAGGTGAGAGTTCTCCTGGAAACCTTCATCGTGTTGAATCCTGTTCACCAAGCCCTTGGAGTCTTCAGGAGCCAACCCACTTGCAAAGAAGAATTGGACTTGGCAATATCAGAAGACTGTAACTAGAAGGACTTGAAATGAAACCTGAACAGGACCTTGAAGTGTGATGTTAAATGTTGATGTTTGATGTTATATGTTAACAAAGTAAACCATTTTGTTTTAAAAAATTTGTTGTTGCAAACTCATTCCAAGTTCTGCCCCACAGAACCCACAGATAGAGGTCACACTTACACGTCACTTTGAAATCAGTAGATGTTCTTAACCTTGGCTGGATTCTTTTCTGAATCTGCCATTGATAAAACCAGGCTTCGTCATCAGTAGCTGAAAAGATTTGATAGGGACATTTGACAGGCAAACCAAAAACTGCAGCGAAACGCAAATGCTCTTCTAGATCTGACACTTTCTTTGCTACACTGAAATTAATACTAAGTATTTTCTCCAAACGCCTTTTGCAATGTTTCTAGCCAGTTTCCACAAATGCCTTTTACAATGCTTCTAGCCAGCGGAGTCCCACACTGTCTCTCCCACGCCACTTTGTTTTTGGAAATGTTTCCAAACTATTTTTCTTCATTATTTCCTGAAAACACTTACAGCGGATTTTGGGATTTGGCACCATCTTCCCTGACCCGGGGAATGCATTCTGTCTGGGCTGCAATTAGTGTGGTTTTAAATAGCTTTCAATCATTCTTTAGAGAGCTGCATTTCCCTTTCAGCTTCCTGTTAACTCTTCCCCTCATTTTGGTAAAGTCCCCTCTTTTAACATCAGAAGCTACAGTTATGGACTTTAGGCATAACTTTCCCCTGACACGAATGCTGAACTTTCGATTTCGAATACCTTTAATGACATATCAATAGTTTAACATTAACACTGCAAGATAATAACAGCCTTTACAACTTCTGACGAGTTAAAATAACACCATTTAAAAATTTAGCCACCGCTTCCAACACCTCGTAGTTGTGGCTGTTTAAAAGATATATAACCTTCTGTTTATCTGTAATGCCTTCACTTCCATGCAGGAAGGGGATTATGTGCTTCTTCCTACCTATCTCATAAAAAGGACAATCCAACAGCATATGAGATACTGTTTCCACAGAACCATGCCACACGGGCATTTCCTTTCTTTATGTGGGATTCCAAGGTGGTGTCCAAGGCTAAAGAAAGAAGGCAGGGCATTGCACCTAGCTAAGGTGATTGCTCTACGCCACCGGGCCTCAACCAGGAGATAAAGGTACCGGGCTACAATTAATCTATCCACAGGCATTCCCAGAGAGATCGGGGAACAGGTTTTATTAGCTTCTTCTAGCATCTGTTGAAACTCTCTATCAAAAAGTCTCTTGATAGAATGCTGAACTTAATAGCTTGGTGGAACAACCTCTACCTTTCTCAGCGTGGTGTAGTGGTTAAGAGCAGGTGGATTCTAATCTGGAGAACAGGGTTTGATTCCCCACTCCTCCACCAAAGTGGCAGAGGCTTCTCTGGTGAACCAGATGTGTTTCCACACTCTCACATTCCTGCAGGGTGACCTTGAGCTAGTCACAGTTCTCTCAGAACTCTCTCAGCCCCACCTACCTCCCAAGGTGTCTGTTGTGGGGAGAGGAAGGGAAAGGAGCTCGTAAGCCACCTTGAGTCTCCTTACAAGAGAGAAAGGGGTGGGGTATAAGTCCAAACTCCTTCTCCTCCTCTTCCTCTTCTCCTCCTTCTCACCAGGACTTCAGCCTTGCTCAGAACCAAGTCCAAGATCGTGAGCCCTCTGGATGACTCCGTGACCAACTGCTCCAGTCCGTAGCCATGTATAATATCTAGTAATCTCTTTTCTGCAGCATGACTCAAGCACATGTTTGCCGAGTCAATGTGGAGGTACTTGAAATCACCCAGTATCACAACCGTATCTGCTTTTTACACCTCCTTTATTTCCTGCTCCATATTAAGATAAGCCTCGAGGTTTTTAAAAAATGTTTATTTAATAATGTGTCAGACCCGTCTTTCTGTTACAAAGTCCATGCATCGAAACATGTAGAAAAACATCTTTATAGTCACGGCCAAATCTCTGAATTAAAGCAGAAGTCTCAACCTGAAAATGCCCATGGCTGCGCTGATCATTTTAACTCGATATTGTTCCAGTATTTTATAAATAGGAGCCATCTTTAGGTGACTACTTTAGGTGCCGATAACCTCCTTTCTTCTCCTTTCCTAAATATTTTCATCTTGTCCATCAACACAGTATGCCAGTGTGGCAGGCCTCTTTACCCTCCTAAATATTTCTCGCAGACTCAGGTACAGTGGTGGGATCCAAAAATTTTAGTAACAGGTTCCCATGGTGGTGGGATTCAAACAGCGGCATAGCGCTAATGGGGCTGGGCGGGGCACAACGTGGGCGTGGGCGGGAATTCCAGGGGCGGGGCATTAATAATTTCTCTGTTACTGTAAAAAAACTCTTACTGTAAAAAAAAGTTCCTAATTTCCAGCTGGTCTCTTTCTGTCCATAATTTAAACTCTTTACAGCAAGTCCTATCGTCTACTGCCAACAGAAACAACTACTTCTCTTCTAATCGACTGCCTGTCAAATACTTAAGACTTTCAAATACTTAATTTTGTTTCTAGAAATCAAAAGAAGGATACTTTCCTTAGACAAGGAACTTTACCATATTTCTAAAACATGTTTTTAAAACAACCCAACAGGGAGAATTATCCCATTTTCTACCGTCGCTAACCAGCCACATAGGAAACAACAGGACTTTATGATTTTTGGACCTAATGGAATTTCTAATGGAAAAGCGGACCCAGGCTTTTCTGCGCATGTCCGACAAGGATTAGACGCTTTTCGACACCCTCCCGGCAAGCAACAAAGATTTAATGGCATAAAGAGAAGATAAAGACTAATAATCAACTGCTAAAACAGAGAACTCAAGGCGAGAACACCGGACAGCTTTCTAAGAGACGGTAAAACAAACCGGTGAGTCCAATTAAAATACTAAAAAGATAAAGGGCGAAGCAAAAACATGGCGCCCAAGGAAAACTATGTAACCAAAACAGATTTGTTAGAGCTAACAAATCAAATAAAAGCTTCCTACAATGACTTGACTAGAACAACACAGACCAATCTGATTGCGTAATTCGATAAAGACATACAAGACATGTCAAAGAAACTTTCTAACACTGCGCGGAGAGAGTATGATTAAAAACAAGAGAGACAAATAAAGAAAACACTGATGATATTGACTTCCTGAAATCAAAATAGCCTCTCTCAGATAGACAAAGACGCAAACCTTCTGCTTAATTGGAGTCCCAAGAATGGAGGATCTAAACAGATATAAAAACCAATTAATATAGTGGCTCAATTCTATAAACATCTCCAACGCATTAACCGAATCGAGCATAGATAGAGCCTCCACAGAGGATTCTTTCTCTCAGGGAAACAGAACTCCAGACATTATTTTCAAAATGCACTACAGAAGAGATCAAAGAAACACTCATACAAGAAGCTGAGAAATGCTCAGCCTCTGATGTATAAAGTTACAAGAAAAATTTTTGTGAGACAAGATCTCTCACCAGAAACGCTGCAAATCAAGAAAGCACTGCTAAATGCCCTATGCAAATGCTCTATATAAGGCAAATAAAAAATTCTCATGGATCTTACCTTCAATGCATGCTTGCATCCCTCCATTTTGAAAGCAATCAGAAATATATAGCAAGAACCCCAAGGGAGGCAATACCAACAACTTCTGGATAAACTGGGTCTTTTCCCTTGGAAGCTGCAGAACCTCAGACAGACAGTGATTCAGAAGAAGAAGACATGCAGGACCAGGGCTGCAACTTCAAGTAAGATACCAGACGCTCAAAGCCAAAGAAAAGATAACATAAGTCAAGACTTCTTCAAAAATTATTTTAAATGGCTATATAACATTTCACTCTAAGTACTAATAGAATTTAACTGAATAACAATCACTAACTAAAAATAAACTCTTTTGTATGTAGTTTTTAGAAGATATTAAAACAGTAATCTGTTTTAACATTGTTTACTTTAACAATCTGGGAAAGTTTCCCAGAAATTTGTTTTGAATAGCATTATCAAGCTTCAACACTGTTTCAGTAAACATCAAAAAATGGGCGGAATGCCCTGTGACAGAAAAACTCTCTTCTGATGGAAAAAATGTAGGTTGTAAAATGCAATCTAGTGGATATGTATGTATTAAGAAGTATCTTTTTATTTTGAATGTTATAAGAATTTTTTTTAAACTGATTGATTTCGCCATTAACAGAGAGAATTGTCCAAGAATATAAGCTGGGGAGGAGGGAAGATCTGCAGAAGCCGAAAATCCAAGATGTGGGAGGGAGGAATCTCTCCCCAGAACATATGGAAAGGGGGAGAAGGGGGGGAAATGAGGGAAAAAATGAATATGAAACAGCAGCAGGTCTCAAAATAGTAGACAAAAAAATTATTACTTTCTATGGCAGGAGATTTAAAACTCTGTATCTGTAAATATTAACGGATTAAATTCCAATTTCAAAAGATTTTAAAACTAGCCAAACTTAGTTAAGAAAGAAAAACTGGGATTTGATTTGCATCCAAGAAACGCATAAAAGAAAGAGAGATATTGCTCCTTTAATAAAGATACCCGGGCTGGAGGAACCTTATGTGAATCAAGAGCAGAGGAAAAGAAGAATGGTGTTGCTATTTTGGCTTAAAAAAAATAATATAAACATACAAGTGCAAAAAAAATATTGAAGGATCAAAATGGAGATGGATTTTGTTACAAGGTTTCCTTAATGAGATACAAATAACACTAATGAACTTATATGCACTCTAACAAAAAACAAAAGAGTTTCCTACAAAAAAAACAATTTTAACAGGAGTACAAAGGGAATATAAAGGAGAAACATTAATAGTGGGAGACTGTAATATGGATTTGAGAACTTATAAGGGCTTTAAACAAATGGAATATAACTAATATGTATGAGGAGATGGGAAAAAACACAACAACCAACTTTTCTATTCTAACAGACATAAAAAATTTACATACATAGACTATATGCTGACAAAGAACATGGAGGTCTATACAATGTGTAGAGATCCAGACACATAAAGAGTGGATTTCAGACCATGCTCCGTGGTAGCTACATTCAGACTGGCAAAAGAGGACAAACAGTATAGATGGAGATATGATAATATTATAATGAAGAATGAAAAGAAATAAGAAGATTTTACAGGAAGGAATAAACAATTATTTTCTAGAAAATAGAAACACCGCCTCCCAGACGGATGTTGTGGGATGCCCTCAAGGCAGTTAATGAGAGGGTATTGTATAGAAATACAAAAAAAGACAGAAAAAAAGGCACTGAATAAGGAAAGACATCAATTAGTGGAAAAATCAAAAGACTGGCAGAGATAAATCTACAGAATAGAAATAATTTAACAGACTATAAAGAATTAAAACTACTAAATTAAACAACTAGAAGAATTGGATCAGTCAGGAGTTATGGAAAAAAAGACACATGGGTCAATAAAAAATCAATTTCAAAGAACCAATATAAAAGTCAATGAAACAACTAGCCAATTATTTTAAAGAAAAAAAGGAAAGAAAAAAACAAAGAGTAAAAAAAAATCAATAATAAGTGAAAACAATGAAAGAATAACAGGAAACATAAGAATTAGACAAAGGTTTGGTACAGTTCTATCAAAAATTACTTTAAAAGGATAGATACAGAAAGGATAGAAGAAATACATAAAAAAGATCTAACACAGGAGGAGAAACAAAGTATGGAGGAAGATATAAACACAAGAAGAAATAGGCTTAGTAATAAAAAGAATTAAAGAACAACAAGTCTCCTGGGTTAGACGGATTTACAGCAGAGTATTACAAAGAAATGGCAGAAATTTTAATACCTGGACTACAGTTGCTATATAATAAGATATTAAAGGGACAGAAAAATAAATTTTCAGAAACATGGAGAGAAACAGAAAGCAATCACTATATTAAAACCAGGACGCAATCTATGAACAGGTTGAATCATATAGACCTATAAGTTTATTAAACCAGGATTATAAAATATTCACTCAAAATATTGTCGAATAGAATAAAGGCAATATTACCAAAAATAATTGGTCATGACTCAATAATGGATTCAAGGAAAGATAGAAATATTAGTTATCCCATAAGAAATGTATTGAATGTGATGGAACATGGAAAGGATAAAAAATATGCCATGATAAAAATTAGATGTCTTATAAAGCATTTGGACACAGTTAGCCATGCATATTTATTCCAAATAATGGAACAGGACGGGATTTGGAAAGGGATTAATAACGATATTAAAAGAATTATATAAAAAACAATAAAGAAAAGATTATGATAAACAATGGATGGTCTGAAGAAATTAGGATAGAAAGAGGTGTGAAACAAGGATGTCCGCTTTCTCCATCATTATTCGTAGTAGCAATGGAATATCTAGCGGATAGAATTAGAAATAACGGTAGGATCAAAGGCTATAAAATCAATAAAGAAGAAATAAGATTAAATTTATTTGCAGATGATTTATGACTAATAACAACTAATCCTGCAGGAAATTTTAAAAAGAATTAAAAATAATATTAGAAGACTTTCAAAAGCATTCTGGTTTGGTGGTTAATATGGAGAAGACTGAAATCCTGGGAATAAATATAGAAAAAAAAACTACTAGGGAAGGAAATGGTGAAGAAGAAGATTAAATATTTAGGTATAACATTAACAAACAAGAAGAAAAAGATGTTTAAATATAATTACAAAGTAATATGGAAAAAAATAACGAAGCAATTAAAGAAGTGGCGAGAGAAGAATCTATCTATTTCTAAGAGAATAGTAGCATTAAAAATGTGTATAATGCCAAAACTCTTCTATCTATTTCGTACTTTGGCCGCTAGTGATTAAGAAGAAACAATTTGAAGAATGGGACAAGAAAATTAAATTATGGGCATTTCATCAAAAGAAACCAAGAGTGATGAATAAAATAGTCTATATGTCAAAAAAAAATTAATGGGTTGGGGACTCCCAAAACTACAGGAATACTACAAGGCATTTCAAATAAAAAGTTCGATGGGAATTCAAACAGACAAAAGAGACAGATGGATGAATTTTGAAAACGAAATAAATTTGAAGATTGGTAGCTTTGGAATATATTCAAGTGGTTCAAAAACAGAAAGACAAAAATTAAAAGGCCCTAGAAAAGTGTTAATGGAAATCTGGGGAGAAATGGAAGGGGAAATGGATGCCAGGGTTACTGGATGCGGCACCACTCATGAAAGCATGGTTGGACAGGAAGGAACACACAAGCAATAAGATCTCTACATTAGACAAGGAATATACAAGGTAGCACAACTGTACAATGAAAGAGGAGAATTAATACCGCTTTCCAAATTTTTTAGAGAAAGGAGGTAAAGAAAACTGGTTACTATTAAGAGGAATATGGGAAATCTATTAAAAGCCTCCAGGAGGGAGGAAGAGTGTATAACGAAAAGTTGTATAAAAAATATATGAGGAAAAGAAAGGACAAATCTTAGGTGTTTTATACAAAAACATGATAGAAGATCAAGGATTTTATGATAAGAATCATAATGGAAAAATGGCAACAAGATGGAGGAAAAGACATAGAGCTTATTAAAAGGACTATAGACAATATAAATAAAATAAAAAATGATAAATATGCAGAACTAGAGAAGAAATTAATATTAAAATGGTATAGAACACCTGAACAGTTGGCATGTACGATAAGCTATTCAGTCCCAAATGTTGGCAATGCAGACAAAAATGCAATATGTACCCATATGTGGCCAGAAATCGTATAGAAGTAAAAAATATGTGGGAAAATTTGATAAATTACAAAGAAAAACATGTAATGTTAAGAATAAAGATAAATATAGATTTACTATTTATAGGTATAGTGGATTATATTATAATAGAACAAAGAAAAAGAAAACTTTTCAGATTCATGATCAGAGCGGCCCATGCAGTAATAGCATTGGGGTGGAAGGACAAAAAAATCTGGACAATGCAGAAATGGTTGGAATATATATGGGAGCAAATACAATTAGAAATTTTCGACACAATGTCAAGAAATCAAATATGGCAAGAAAAACAAAAGGACATGAGGGAGATTTGGATGGAATTCAAAGACTGGCTAAACGAAATTGGAATTACAGAAGAAAAATGGACAAGAAGATTGAAAAGAATGGACCTGTTGCTGCGCATCTAAAGAAGAGAAGAAGAAGGAGGGGGAGGGGAAAAAGGGGGAAAAAAGATATGGAGGATGTATATAAAGTATACATTATAAATTTGTAATAATTCCGAAATATCAATAAAAATATTTTTTTAAAAAAAAGGAAAAGCGGACCCAATTGGTAACCCCCTCTCGGCACACGCAAATAATTAGTAACCCACTCTCGGGAACTGGTGAGAACCTGTTGGATCCCACCTCTGCTCAGGTAGTCTGCTAAATATATTGGGCAGGTTTTCCCACCAAGAACTCCAGAAAGGGGAGGGGGAGGGCGCTTTTCAAGGCACCATAAAACTGAGGCAAGTTCATCAAACAGAAGTAAAATTTATTAAACGAGATGGGATCAGGAGAGATTTCAAATGGATGAAAGTCAGGCACGAGATAACCATCTGCAAATATCAGTATTTGGCCCAGACACCGTTCTTAATTCAGCTTTATAAGTTTCTTCAGTTGCTTAGATAGAATCATAGAATCATAGAGTTGGAAGAGACCCCAAGGGCCATCAAGTCCAACCCCCTGCCATGCAGGAACACACAATCAGAGCATTCCCGACATATGTTCATCCAGCCTCTGTTTAAAAACCTCCAAAGAAGGAGACTCCACCACTCTCAGAGGAAGTGAATCCCACTGTCCAACAGCCCTGACTGTCAGGAAGTTCTTCCTGATGTTGAGGTGGAATCTCCTTTTGCATCTTGAATCCATTACTCCTGGTCTCTGGAAAAGAAGACAAGCTTGCTCCCTCTTCGACATGACATCCCTTCAAAGATCTAAACATGGCTATCATGTCACCTGTTAACCTTCTCTTCACCAAACTAAACATCTCCAGCACCCTAAGCCTCTCTTCTTAGGGCAGTGGTGGCGAACCTATGGCACGGGTGCCAGAGGTGGCACTCAGAGCCCTCACTGTGGGCACACGCAGAGTTGCCCCCATGCCCCCACACATACATCTAGGCTGGCCTGGGCCTCTGGGCTCAATTATTAGCATTAAACCTAAGACCTAGTTTTGGGGAAGCAGTGTAGGCAACCCTGTTAAGCGCTGTTAAACCCCACTGATTTTTCTGCGAAGAACTAAAGCACAACCCTTTACCTGGGAGTAAGCTCGGTTGCTGGCAATGGGGCTTGCTTCTGAGTAAACCCTCCTAGGGAAGAGATGCACGGTTGCTTCCAAGCAAAGCCACCAACTGCCACCAAGCTTACTCCCAAGTAACGCACGCCTCGGAGCCAACTGTTTTTTCTAAACGAAAACCTCAGTATTCAGGTTAAATTGCCGTGTTGGCACTTTGCGATAAATAAGTGGGTTTTGGGTTGCAATTTGGGCACTCGGTCTCGAAAAGGTTCGCCATCACTGTCTTAGGGTATGGATGGCAGACCTTTTACCATTTTCCATCTTGTCAATATCCTTCTTAAATTGCAGTGCCCAGAACTGAACACAGTAACACAGATGTTATGAGATGTTCTTTACTTTAAGATAGTTCAGTTAATACTTTAAGATGTTTCAGGTAGATGTTACTGGCTATTGGATTCACAATGTCTTTGGGTCCTAACAGGCTGGTACCCTTTCGCTCAGTACAGACACAGCATTGGCATTGTTAGTTACCCGCTTCACATAAATCTCCCTCCTGAGGTAACTTTAGCAGAACACACCAGACTGGGTGTATATAATTGCTGTTCTAACTGGCTGAGGAATTCTTCTTCACCCAGAAGATGTACTCCCTTTATTTGTGGTCACCCGCGGAGTGGCCCCTTCCGCATAGGCAATACAAACGGGTTAAATAAACCTGTGTTCTGAGGTGTTGTGGGGTTTCTGTGGCTGTGTTCTGGTAGCATTTTCTCCTGATGTTTCACCTGCATCTGTGGATGGCATCTTCCTCTGAAGATGCCAGCCGCAAATGCAGGTGAAACCTCAGGAGAAAATGCTACTAGAACATGGTCGTACAGCCCGGAAACCCCACAACCCCCCCCTTGATTCTGGCCGTGAAAGCCTTCAACGGTATATCAAAACTGTGTTCCTCCTCTGTTCCCATAGCGGGTGTACGTTCCTGTATTCATTGAGTTGGATTGACTGGGGGCCAGGATTCAGGGTAAGTTATCGTTTGGTTGTTAATGGATAAAATGTAGTTAGGGTGCCATCTTCTGGAAACCAAGAAGAATTTTTTCCCCTGATCTTCAGTTTATTTAAAAATTAAGCTGCATTAAGCTGTTGAAAGATTATACTGCCCTGATGTGCAGTAGTGTAACGGGGGGCACAATGGGGCTGGGCTGTTCGCTGAAGTTGGATTCTAATCTGGAGAACTGGGTTTGATTCCCCACTCCTCCACCTACGTGGCAGAGGCTTATCTGGTGAACCAGATGTGTTTCCACACTCTTACATCCCTGCAGGGTGACCTTAAGCTAGTCACAGTTTTTTGGAACTCTGTGAGCCCCACCTACCTCACAAGGTGTCTGTTGTGGGGAGAGGAAGGGAAAGGAGCTCGTAAGCCACCTTGAGTCTCCTTACAGGAGAGAAAGGGGTGGGGTATAAGTCCAAACCACACAATTATGCCCTGACTTGGATAGCATGGGCTAGCCTTATCTCCTCAGATTTGAGGAGCTAAGCCGGGTCAGATCTATCCATTCTTCTTAACGGCAGGTATATCAGCCCTCCAGAGATCTGGTTACCCACAGTTGAAAGAAATGGGTAGACCTGACCATTGGAGAGCTGGTCTTCCAAGATGGGGAAGACCTGTCAGATTGGGCAGGGGGGGGGGCAATTTGAGTGCTTGCCCTGGCCGCCATTTTCTGTAGATACACCCCTGCATGTGACAGAAAAGGAAACCCCTTCCTAACTGAGTATCTGAGTGCTTTGAAGGGAGCAATTGCAGGCTGGGCTTTATGAAGATAGTACACAATAAGAATCGCGTTGAATCCACCGCTGTTATGTGCTCAAAAATGTGTATCAAACAATAAAGCGCATGTATACACTGAACCAGTGCAACAATAATACAATTCAACAAACAACAACACTTTATGAACTCAATATCTTCAAGGACAAAAATATTTGCTTTAACTGTAACAAGTCTCAGTTGTAAGAGTATCAGCAGTTGTTAAAGCAAATATCTTTGTCCTTGAAGATACTGAGTTCATAGAGTGTTGTTTATTGTTTATTATTTATTATTAGTTTTATATACCGCCCTCCCCCTGAGGGCTCAGGGCAGTTCAGAACAGGTTAAAACAAACATTAAAACATAATTTAATATCAATTATATAAAAACAGAACCCGTTTTAAAATGTGGATTTTAAAACGTCTGACTACTCCCCTGTTGTTTGTTGTTGTTTGTTGTATTGCATTATTGTTGCACTGGTTCAGTGTATACATGCGCTTTATTGTTTGATACACATTTTTGAGCCCATAACAGCGGCGGATGCAACGCGTTTCTTATTGTGTATTAGCTTTAACGTTGCATCTGTTGGTTGATTGATACTTTATGAAGATAGACCACGGGTTCTCAGCCGTTCTGAGTCTGCACGCCTCTTTGGAGTTCTGACACAGTTCTGAGGTGAGCGCAGCTACAAAATGGCTGCTGCAGGAGGCGGAGCCAAGCACAAAATGGCTGCTGCAGTTTTTCTTCAGTCACACAGTGGAGATCGTCGCGCTGTGGTGGCAGAAGTAGCCAAAGCAAAGGGTGTTTTTTTTAAAAAAACCAATCTGCATAGTCAATCACACCTCCAACGGCCAATCAGAAGCTTTGCTGGGCAAAGACCCCACCCACTTTGTAGGTGCCACATTGGGGACACCTGGGCAGGAAGTCATCTTCTTTACATCCCTCGCACCCAGATCACATGGGTGGCGGAGGGGGGAATTCAGGAGGCTCTCGGTTGGTTAGGGAACAAGCAAGCTGCATTGTAGGCTAATCATGTAGCGAAATAAAACAGTCCAGCAACACTGCGAAAACTAACGTTTATTCCAGAATGAGCTTTTTAAATTCACTTCTTCAGATGTTCACTTCTTCACTTCAGATGTTCGCTTCAGATTAGTTCACTTCTTCAGATGCTGAGCCATCACCGAAGGTGTAAATGTTTTGGACCTCCACCGTCTGTGATGAATCCCGTTGTGTTTTATTGGAAATATCTGCACACGGGTTTTTCTCCCAAATAACATAAAGGCTGCCAAATCCCAGGGCTTCCTGTTTTCCACAAGTCATGTACGTTAACAGGATGATTTTATTCTCTATTTCAGGCAATCAGCACTTTGATTTTCTACTAAACCTCGGAAAACAACTATTTATTACAAGTGTAGCACAGTGGTTCTCAACCTTCCTAATGCAGCGACCCTTTAATACAGTTCCTAATGTTGTGGTGACCCCCAACCCTAACATTTATCCATTTTACAGATGGAGAACACTGATGCAGAGAGTCTTAGGCGACCCCTGTGAAAGGGTCGTTCGACCCCCAAAGGGGTCCCGACTCCCAGGCTGAGAACCACTGGTGTAGCGTATCTAAACAGTTTTACAGCCAATTATTTAGTATCTTACTATTAACTCATATCGAATATTTAAGAGGTGGTTAAAGCATATACAGCTATACTGTCTTTTGTGAAATAATAGATATGGGATTCCCACCACGGAATAATTCTTCTGACGAAGCAATGCTTGTGAAATGGTTAAGAGCTTGTGTGTCCAATCTGGAGGAACCGGTAGGAGGTTAAGAGCTCGTGTGTCTAATCTGGAGGAACCGGGTTTGATTCCCAGCTCTGCCGCCTGAGCTGTGGAGGCTTATCTGGGGAATTCAGATTAGCCCGCATTAATTCCACACCACCGCTCCCAGCTACAGGTGACCTTGGGCTAGCCACCGCTTCGGAGTTTCTCTGGCCCCACCCACCTATGGGCGGCGTTTGTTGTGAGGGGGGAAGGGCAAGGAGATTGTCAGCCCCTTTGAGTCTCCGGCAGGAGAGAAAGGGGGGATATAAATCCAAACTCTTCTTCTTCTTCTTACTGCAGACCCCGTCATTTCCAAGGACTCCTTATCACAAAAGGGTCCTTTCCATGCCTCGTGGCCTGGATTCAAACATTTGTGGCACGTCCAGAGACTTTCATTGCAGCATTCATTTTTGTCCTCATTTATGTTCTGTTTGTGTATTTTCCGGGCTTTGTATATGTGTGTATGACAGTGAGACGGTTTGTAGGTTTATTTAAAGCATTAGAATTATTTACGCTTTTTACACCTTTGTGCGACTGTTGTTTTGGTCTATAACCAAGGTATAACAGGTTCCTTGGGGTTGATGGTTATATATTTCTGTTACACCAATATTTTGGGTTGACTGTTTACCCAGGGGCCAACCAAGCGAGGAGAATTGTATAATCGGGTCGAAAAAATAAACATAAGCTACATATGCAGCTAAGTGGCTTCCGTGTATTATATACTCTAATTATTACAAACATACATAAAACACAATTTTAAATAATGCTGTTGTGTTTTGTTTTATGTGTTTTATGTATATTTGTGTTTTAAAAATTGTGTTTTATGTATATTTGTAATAATTAGAGTATACAATACACGGAAGCCACTTAGCAGCATACGTGCGTCTCTGTGTTTTTTCGGTCCGATTTTTGCTAGCTCTTAAAGGGCGCACGCTACTTATTCATAATTTGCCAACCAGTGGAGGACCAACAACGGGGCATAGAGTTTTGCCTTAAGACAAAATCAAAAGAGCCCTGCTGGATCAGCCCAGCATTATTATTTATTAGATTTAATAAACCGCCCACTCCCGAAGGGCTCTATTCCAGTGGTCCATCTAGTCCAGCATCCTGTCTCACACAGTGGATGATGAGCTCCTTTGGAAGGCCAACCATAAGGCACGGAGGCTGAGGTCTTCATAAGAGCATCAGAAGAAACCTGCTGGCTCAGACTATTGGTCCATCCATTCCAGCATCCCATCTCACACAGTAGCTAACCAGTTCCTCTAGAGCAGTGGTGGCGAACCAATGGCACGGGTGCCAGAGGTGGCACTCCGAGCCCTCTCTGTGGGCACGCGCAGGGTCGCCCCCCCACATCTAGGCTGGCCTGGGCCACTGGGCTCGATTATTAGCATTAAACCTAAAACCTAGTTTTGGGGGAGCAGTGTAGGTAACCCTGTTAAGTGCTGTGAAACCCCAGGTTTTCATGCGCGAAGAACTAAAGCACGATCCTTTACCTGGGAGTAAGCTCGGTTGCTGGCAATGGGGCTTGCTTCTGAGTAAACCCTCCTAGGGTCGTGAGTCACCCGTTGGAAGAGATGCACGGTTGCTTCAAAGCAAAGCCACCGACGACCACCAAGCTTGCTCCCGAGTAACGTGCGCCACAGAGCCAACCGTTTTTTCTAAACGAAAACCTCAGTATTCAGGTTAAATTGCCATGTTGGCACTTTGCGATAAATAAGCAGGTCTTGGGTTGCAATTTGGGCACTCGGTCTCGAAAAGGTTCGCCATCACTGCTCTAGAGCAGGGGTCTTCAAACTAGGGCCCTGTTGGCCATGTTGGAAGGGGCTGATGGGAATTGTAGTCCATAACATCTGGAGTGCCAAAGGTTCGCCACCACGGGCATAGAGGCATCAGAAGAGCCCTCCTGGATCAGACCAGTGGTCCATCGAGTCCAGCATCCCAACTCAGTCAGTGCTCATGTTTCCCAGACTTGCCGGAAGATGCCCGGTGGACGTTCTCGGAGAGCACCTCCCTTCCCCTCCCAACCCGGAAGAAACCAAGAAAGCAGCCAGGCACACTGGATGGTTCTCTGAACTAAAAGTCTTTTATTAGAACAACACAGGGGACCACTTCCGCGCTGGAGGTGGTTGTCCGCAGCCCCGGTCGCTGATACATGTTTTCATACGCCACGCTACGAGCGCTACTAGGAATCTATTCACGGGCATCAGTTTACATGGTCACGGAAGCCGGAACAACGTTGATGATGGGATCGGGGCTGCCGCGGGCTCCAGCCATAATGCGAGCCTCCCCGGAGATCAGAAACCGCGTCTCCCCGCAACCCGGCCCCTACGCAGCCAAGAGGAGCAAGGACTGTGACTGCGAGGTTAGCACCCATTCAATAAATTAGGTCAACGTAACGCACATCATGGCAGATAGAAACTGATTCTAAGAGGGAGGGGGGGTACTAAATGGGAAGGAGTTCTTATTTACAGAAATGTGTTTTGTTTCCGGGGCGCGTTTGCGTGTGTTCGTGTGCAGTTCAGGTCATTACAAGGAATCGTTCCCTTCATCCACTTTGCCTCCGCTCCAGCTTCAATGAACAAGAGTCACCCGCTCTTCACGTTTTAATGATCGAATGGCAAAGTGGCAAAACGGCCTCTTGACTGCTTACCACCGTCACCTCAGGGGCGGGGGGGGGGGGCGTTTCCCAAACCAAAATCAGATACCGGATGAGCATGCAGTGTGACGTTCACGTCGCAGAGCATATCAAATGGCGCCGACATCACAAGATGGACATGGGGGGAGGGGTCGCTTGTACATGGCAGCAGCCTCACTTAACCTTGCAGAATCTAAGGCCTCTTCCGCACACGCAAAATAATGCGTTTTCAAACCCCTTTCGCAACTGTTTGCAAGTGGATTTTGCCATTCCGCACAGCTTCAAAGAGCACTGAAAGCAGTTTGAAAGTGCATTATTCTGCATGTGCGGAATGAGCCTAAGGGGGGGGGGGTTGTTGGTAGGGCCGGCAGAAAGATTCTGAAAGCGGATACTTCCTGCCTTGTGAAGAAGATGATGATGAAGAAGAGAAGGAGGAGGAGGAGGAAAAGGAGAAAGAGGAAAAAGAAGAAAAAGAGGAGGAGATGGAGAAAGAAGGAGGAGGAGGAAGAGGAGGAGGAGGAGGAGGAATAGTAGTTTTCTTCTGGAATGCATGTCCTCACCTTGGCCATAAGCCAGCACCCAGAAGTAGGTCTCTAGGAATTCATGTGTCAAATTTGACCCAAGCACCATTTAGGGGGAAAAGCCAGCAGGCAACGGTAAAGAGGAAGACATTGGACTCTGGCGCTGAGACCTTCAACCATGCTGGAACTCTGTGGCCTCTTTGCAAGATAGCAAATTGACCATCTATGGATTGTTGCTCTTCTGTAACCCCAAAAGGCAAACCCAGAAGTTACCATGCATCATAACACTCTCCTTTAACTGCCTGCTCCTTCTCAGCTTCTTCAGCAGTCTTCAGACCTGCCTGGAACACAAGGGAGTTGTAGCCCTGCCTACTGTGGAGCAACATCTTTGCAATGTTGGAGCTGTCCCGGGTGCTGATTCCGTTAGCCATCTGCTTTCCTGCTATCTACCGCCTTGTTACGTTACCTGCTGTTTGATATCCATCTTGCTCAATGGCTGCCTCGGTAAGCCCAACGTGTCCTTCCTTAACATGGCAATAAATGAACCCCACTGACAAAATCACGCAGCTACAACTGCCCACTGCTAGAGCCATTGCTGCATTGCCTTTTCACTGTGCCGAATGCACATTCGGTCTATGACAGTGGTGGCGAACCTTTGGCACTCCAGATGTTATGGACTAGAATTCCCATCAGCCCCTGCCAGCATGGCCAATTGGTCATGCTGGCAGGGGTTGATGGGAATTGTAGTCCATAACATCTGGAGTAAATCCCCAGCACTCTCTGCATCCATGTAAGCATTCCAGCAGTGGCACCAAAGTGCGGTCATCTAGTAAGGGAATAGTCCGGTGTGATTTTCTTATAGAATCATAGAGTTGGAAGAGACTCCAAGGGGCCATCCAGTCCAACCCCCTGCCATGCAGGAACGCACAATCAGAGCACTCCCGACAGATGGCCATCCAGCCTCGCTTAAAAAACCTCCAAAGAAGGAGACTCCACCACACTCCTAAGCAGTGAATTTCACTGTCAAACGGCCCTGACTGTCAGGAAGTTCTTCCTGATGTTTAGATGGAATCTCTTTTCCTGCACTTTAAATCCATTACTCCTGGTCCTGGTCTCTGAGGTTGCAGAAAACAAGCTTGCTCCCTCTTCGACATGACATCCCTTCAAATGTTTAAACAAGGTTATCATGTCCCCCCTTAACCTTCGCTTCTCCAGACTAAACGTCCCCAGCTCCCTAAGTCTCTCCTCGTGGGCCGGGATTCCAGACCTCCAGGAGCAGTGGCGTAGGAGGTGAAGAGCTTGTTTATCTAATCTGGAGGAACCGGGTTTGATTCCCAGCTCTGCCGCCTGAGCTGTGGAGGCTTATCTGGGGGATTCAGATTAGCCTGTGCACTCCCACACACGCCAGCTGGGTGACCTTGGGCTAGTCACAGCTTCTTGGAGCTCTCTCAGCCCCACCCACCTCTCACAGGGTGTTTGTTGTAAGGTGGGAAGGGCAAGGAGATTGTCAGCCCCTTTGAGTCTCCTGCAGGAGAGAAAGGGGGGATAAAAATCCAAACTCCTCTTCTTCTTCTTCTTGAACTGTGGTGCCCACAACTGGACGCTACAACATTCCAGATGAGGTCTGAGCAACGCAGAATAGAGAGGTACTATTATGTCCCTTAATCCAGACACATACTCTCTTATTGGTGCCTTTTAAAATCCCCCCCACCCCTTCCAGGGCTTAAAGTCCCTGAAGCGCATTCCTGCTCTGTGAAGGCCATTCCCGCTTTT
This sequence comes from Sphaerodactylus townsendi, assembly GCF_021028975.2. Taxonomy (NCBI): domain Eukaryota; kingdom Metazoa; phylum Chordata; class Lepidosauria; order Squamata; family Sphaerodactylidae; genus Sphaerodactylus; species Sphaerodactylus townsendi. The sequence continues at coordinate 177,834,417 of NC_059426.1, forward strand.
CCAGAGAAGGACCGCCTTTCGAAAGCACCCTGCTTCCCTCTCGGGACGCAGGAGGGTAACAGGGGAGGTCCTGCTGAACAAACTGGGATTTTTGCATTCACAACGAGCCACCATCACTCCAAACAGCGATAACACAACAGGGAAAAACCCTGGCTTAAAATCCCAGATCAGCACCCGCCGGCCAATCACAACCTGAAGTCTGTAGCACTAGAGACTATGTGCACCTGAGTGAGGTCTTAAGTAAGATGCTTATCCCCTTAGTGAGTCTGAACAAAAAATTTAGGTCAAAAATGGAGGGAAAGGGTCTGCTTTTTTAACAATTTACAAATAGAGAGGCCCTCTTCCTCTCTGTAACTTCCGGCATTTTTTCCTCTAGGTTGGCCACTTTCTCGGGCTTGTTTGGTGAACTGGATTTGTTTTCCCCCCCCCCACTCCTACACATGAAGCCTGCTGGTTGACCCTGGGCCAGGCAGAGTTCTCTCAGAACTCTCTCAGCCCCACCTACCTCGCAAGGTGTCTACTGTGGGGAGAGGAAGGGAACGGCGTTTGTAAGCCACTTTGAGCCTCCTTACAGGAGAGAAAGGGGAGCATAAACCCAAGTTGTACTTCTTCTTCTCTTCTTCTTCATGTCCTGTGGTTTCCTGTGAACTACCTCAGACATCCTTTCGGCCCAAATCCTTGCGTCTACATTTTTAAAAATAAAGAACTAAGAACGGTCGCGAGGTATGTTTGTCGGCCTCCACTGCGCCGCCGCGAGGGCTGTTCCCCATTTCGACGACCTTTTCACCCATTGCTCAGTTTTGACTAAGAAGAGAAACAGAAGCGTTTCCCGAAATTCGGCGACGGATTCCCCTCGGCTTTGTGTCCAAACTACCTTGCAGTCCAAGGCCAACGTCTTTGAGGAGAAAGGCCGTTCCGGTGGAGCCGCGGAGCAGACTCTGGAAATGTCGGCAGCATTAATGGATGCGGGTGTCCCCCCTCCCCCTCCCCCTCCCCCTCCCCCTCCCCACCAAGCATTTGTGTAATTATGTTTAATGCAATCCAAGGAAATGAGGACGGTTTCCCTTGAAGCAGTGGGCGGCACAAAAAGTGGCGTAAGAGGTTAAGAGCTTGTGTATCTGATCTGGAGGAACCGAGTTTGATTCCCAGCTCTGCCGCCTGAGCTGTGGAGGCTTATCTGGGGAATTCAGATTAGCCTGTGCACTTCAATGCGATGCCAGCTGGGTGACCTTTGGGCTAGTCACAGCTGAGCTCTCTCAGCCCCACCCTACCTCCCAGGGTGTTTGTTGTGAGGGGGGAAGGGCAAGGAGATTGTCAGCCCCTTTGAGTCTCCTGCAGGAGAGAAAGGGGGGATATAAATCCAAACTCTTCTTCTTCTTCTTCTTCTTCGGCTGCACGAGCAGCGGACAAGTCGCCTTTGGGAGAAAAGGAAAATCCATGCTGGAACGAAAACCGAGTCCAAAAGTGGGAGATGTATCCAATCTCGGGCTCTCCGAGACGGCTTTTTTTGGACCGAAAGAGCACAAAAGAGAGAAGCCAACGCACAAAGAGCACACAGGGCCGGTGAGAGGGAGCGGGTTTGCTGCAGAGCTGTGGGCTACGCCGTCTGGTTTGTCCTTTCTGTTCTCTAAGTGTTTTTCTGCTTTACCGCATTTGGTTTTTCGCTGGCCCGGAGGCTCCAGCCGACCAGATATTCCCCCGCTGCCTCCTTCGAGGGCGGTTCCTGATGAAAAGCCACACAGCTCTCTCGATGTGTCCTGAGAAAAGGCCAGGCGGGGCATAATGCTGGCTCCATCTTTACTGCATGGCGCCCCGTGTGTGGTAAAAGTCCGGGACCGGCAAACCGGTGTGGAGCGTCACCTGCAAATCCAAGAACACGCAGTTCAGCCTCGGGAGCGTTTTATTTGAGGGGACCCGGCGAGGGGGGCCCCCGGATTTTATTTTTACGACAGCTTTTTGAAAGACACATTATTGCTGTTGTTGTTGTTATTATTTCACATTTTTATCCCGCCCTATCCGGAAAAGGCTCAGGGTGGGTTACAACAATTAAACACCATAAAATATTTTTAAAACAACGTTACCATTAAAATTGCAAAACACCTATAACATATTGAAACATTAGATTAGAAGAAGAAGAAGAAGAAGAAGAAGAAGAAGAAGAAGAAGAAGAAGAAGAAGAAGAAGAAGAAGAAGAAGAAGAAGAAGAAGAAGAGTTTGGATTTATATCCCCCCTTTCTCTCCTGCAGGAGACTCAAAGGGGCTTACAATCTCCTTGCCCTTCCCCCCGCACAACAAACACCCTGGGAGGTAGGTGGGGCTGAGAGAGCTCCGAGAAGCTGTGACTAGCCCAAGGTCACCCAGCTGGCATGGGTGGGAGTGCACAGGCTAATCTGAATCCCCCAGATAAGCCTCCACAGCTCAGGCGGCAGAGCTGGGAATCAAACCCGGTTCCTCCAGATTAGATACACGAGCTCTTAACCTCCTACGCCACTGCTGCTCCTTAATTAATAAATAATGTATAGATTAATAAATAATGTATAAAAATAGATGGCATTTTAAGAAACAGACCGTCTCATCCCTACGTTCCCCCCCCCCCCCTTGGTTTCAGAGGCCAAGAGGAGCTGTTGATACCGGCTGGCTAGTTGGGAAAGGCCTGGTGCAGGGGTGGCCAACCTATGATGCTCCAGATGTTCATGGACTACAATTCCCATCAGCCTCTGCTGATGGGAATTGTAGTCCATGAACATCTGGAGCACCATACGTTGGCCACCCCCAGAGCACTATACGTTGGCCACCCCTGGAGCACCATATGTTGGCCACTCCCGGCCTGGTGGAACAACCAGGTTTTGCAAGCCCTACAGAACAAAGATAGTTCCTGCAGGGCTCTAACCTCGGCTGGTAGTTTGTTCCACCAGGCCGGAGACAGGGCCGAAAAAACCCTGGCTCGTGTCAAAGCCATCCGGATGTCTCTCGGGCCGGGAACATAAAACCAACATCTGAAACAACACAAAATCACAACACGAAAAACCCAAACAAACAAAACAGATAAAACAGAAAGAAAAAAAGGACTTGCCATTTCTTCTACACTGAATATAGTTATCTTTACGGTTAAACGTTTGCTTTTTAGTTATAGCCATTAAAAAGCATTAAATCTTAAATGTTATCCCTTGAAAGATTCACCCCTTTTTCTAATATAGCTGAATTCCTAATCTTTCATGCCTCAAAACCACAAATCATCAATTCATATATTTCTGTCTTGCGTAAGGTGACCAGATGGTCACCTTTGTAAACTGGGATGGGCGGGTAGGCGGGCAGAGCACACTGCCTTCTGGGGTGCTCCCGTTTCCTGCCCTGTGATAGGGCAGGAAATGGGAGCGCCCCAGAAGGCAGTGCTCCTGCGGCCGCGTGCGCAGGAAGCTGCCGCACTGCCTTGCGCCCCAGAAGGCAGTGCGGCAGCCTTCCAAGAATCGGGACACTTTGAAAAACCAGCGGGACGCGGGACAAATTGTCTTAAGGCAGGACTGTCCCGCCAAAAGCGGGACGTCTGGTCACCGTAGTCTTGCGTAAAAAGCCCGTCAGTCCGGAGAGCATTTTAAAGCCCGTTTGCAATTATAACGCCTGCTCTGACAATGACGGATAGGCCCTTTATTTTCAGGGGAAAGTCCTCAGTGGAGGACAACGAGCAACATTTTGTGGGGTTTTTTTTACTTTAAATCACAGCTGACTTTTGGTGACCCCGGGGAGTTTTCAAGGCAAGGGGTAACTTGGCATTAGTCTGCCTCCAAATCACACTCCTTGAATTCCTTGGAAGTCTCCAATCCAAATATTTGCCAGCAGAGGCGTATGTGGGGGGGGGGGGAGGGGATGGTGCCTGGAGACAACACCTCCCCCGGGCGCTCGGGGGAGGGACTCGGGGCAACTTGGACGGGCACCACAGCAGCAGGTTGGTTTCTGTTGGGAGTACCCACCTGTTGGAAGTACCCACAGGTGCCACCAGGCTGCTCAGGAGTGATACCTGCACAGCGCAATTAAGAGTGTGTTTTTGCTTCATGTTGGAGGGCCCAGCCCGTCTCTGCCCCCTCCAGACCGTCAAGGTCCTCCATTGATCCCTGCAGCTCTCTGTTCTAGGCCTTCTACTCTGAACTGGATTTCCTCCCTCCAACACCAGATGGCACCAGCTCCTCTCAAACCAAGAGCCAGTGTGGTGTAGTGGTTAAGAGCAGGTGGATTCTAAAATGGAGAACCGGGTTTGATTACCCACTCCTCTACCTGAGCGGCAGAGGCTAATCTGGTGAAACAGGTGTGTTTCCGCACTCCTACCTTCCTGCTGGGTGCCCTTGGGCTAGTCACAGTTCTCTCAGGACTCTCTCAGCCCACCTACCTGTCAAGGTGTCTGTTGTGGGGAGGGGAAGGGAAAGGATCTTGACACCCACCTTGAGTCTCCTTACAGGAGAGAAAGATGGAGTATAAATCCAAACTACTACTACTACTCCTCTTTTTCTTCTTCTTCCTCTTCTTCTTCCTCTTCTCCTTCTTCTTCTCCTTCTTCTTCCTCCTGTTCTTCTTCTTCTTCTTCTCCTCCTTCTCCTTCTTCTCCTTCTCCTCCTCTTCTCCTCCTCCTCCTTCTTCTTCCTCCCTTTCTTCTTCTTTTTCTTTTCTCCTCCTCCTCCTCCTTCTTCCACAAATGCCATTACAACAGCCCCCCCACATTCTCTCCCCCCAGCTGCCCCCCAATCCCTTCTCAGGGGTTACCTGCACGTTCCTGTTCAGGCTGACAGCTGGAAAGAAGATGCCCTCCAGGTTCTCGAAGGCCACCGGCCCCTGCTGGTCCTCATTGATGGAGAAGGTCAGAGTCCTCCTGGTCAGATCAAGCAAGACGCCCACGGTGGCCCCTTTGGTGATGCCCCCTTCGGTCCTGTCGAGGAGGGAAGCACGGCAGCTCGTGAGCAACACACCCAAGCAAATCCATTAGGGGGCATTTTCTGTTGCGGAGCACCTTGGTGTTTTTTGGCCACAAAGAAACATGTCAGTGTTCATGGAAACCCACGATGCAGTGAGGCATGTCGTATGCGCTAATGCTCAGAAGGACAGGGTGCTTTTTCAGCTGTGTGTCAGGGATCACACTGGAGCCTCAGCAAGCAAGTTATTAGAAGAAGAACATCAGAAGAGCCCTGCTGGATCAGACCAGTGACCAGTGGCGTATCTGCCTAGGGACAAGGGGTACCCCTTGTCCCCAGGCGCCACTCTTCTGGTCACTGCAGGGGCTTTAGAATTGGCCCCCCAATGCATGACCAGGAAGTCTCGCTTCGTCTGGTCGCTGTGGTGCCTCCTCAACCCCTGGCCCCTCGGGAGGCATGCAAACGACAAGGCCCTCAACCTCACCCTAGACTCCCCCCTCCCTTCCTTCCCCCCATCCGGCAGCCTCCAGTCTCTTCTGACCTCCCCTCTGGGAAGGTCAGAAGAGACTGCAGTCCCGGCCTCGGAGACTTTATTTTATAAGCACTGAGGCCAGGGGTGGGGCATGGGGAGCAGGAAGTCCCACCCCTTCCTGCTCCCCAAGCCCCACCCCCTGGCCTCAGTGCTTATAAAATAAGATCTCTGAGGCTGGGACTGCAGTCTCTTCTGGCCTGCCCGAAGGCCAGAAGAGACTGCAGGCTGCTGGCTGGGAGCCCAGCAGGCAGGGGGAGTCTGTGGAGGGGGGGAGGTAGGCACCCTAGACCTTGCCCATGTCCATGGTGACATGGGCGGGGTTGAGGGCAGTGGGGGTGGAGCCTGGGGCATCAGAGGGCGGAGCTAGGGTGGTGGAGGGAGAGCCTGGGGGGCAACCTGGAGACAATTTGTCTCCGGGCGCCATTTACCCCTGGTACGCTTCTGCCAATGACAGTCCATCTAGTCTAGCATCCTGTCTCTCACAGTGGCCAGCCGGTTCCTCTGGAGGTCCATCTACACAGCATAGAGGCCGAGGCTTTCATAAAACTGTCTGAAGAGCTCTGCTGGATCAGACCCGTGGTCCATCTAGTCCAGCATCCTGCCTCATCCAGTGGCCAATCAGTTCCTCGGGAGGGCCAGCAACAGACCCTAGTGACCATTAGAACATTCCTCCTTAGACCACCTATAAACTAATAAAAAGCTAATAAAACGAATAAAATAAACACACCCAGCTATAAAATAAACTCTGGAGAGAGGAGAAGCCGATCCTTCTGTTGCCCAACAGCGCCACCATCTGGTCAGAAGGTAACAACACCACTACCAAACGGCAAAGATCTGGAGACAGCGGGGAGCCATACTGTTGCCAACTCCAGACTGGTAAATTCCCAGTGTTTGGGGGGGGGAGGGTGAAACTTGGGGAAGGAAGGGTTTGGGGAAAAGGATCTCAATGAGGAATAATGCTATAGGCTCCACCTTCTGAAGCGGCAGTTTTCTCCAGGGGAATTGATTTCTGTGGTCTGGAGAGCCACTGTAATTCCTGAAGATCTCCACGCCCCTCCACGCCCCTCGGGAGCCCTTAAGATTTCCTTCCCTCTCCCCCCCCCCCCCGGCTTCTAGAAAATTACCAAGCATGGCCTGTCTCTTGAACAGCCTATCGATCAAACACAGACTAACTCAGGGGTCCCCAAGCTGACGTATTTGAAATTCTAAACTGGCAAGGTGGGCACAGGAAGAAAATGGCTGCCATAAAAATGGCGGGCGCAGGGGGTGGAGCCAACCACAGAATGGCTGCCGCAGGAGGTGGAGCCAGCCACAAAATGGCTGCCACAGCTTAGCTCCAGTGACACAGTACAGATCTTTGTGCTGTGCTGGCAGCTGCAGCCGAAGCAACATTTAAAAAAATCAGTAGAGCCAATGAAATACCTGGCTGGACAAAAGTCCTACCTGGCCTCATCCACTTCCCAAGATGGGCACCAAAAGTGTTGGAGGCACCCGCGGGTGCCACGTTAGAAACCCCTGGACTAGGTGGTTCTTGGATGGCCCATTCCAACCCACCTACTCAGCAACAGACAACCAGAGGTGGGATCCAGCAGGTTCTCACCAGTTCCCGAGAGTGGGTTACTAATTATTTGTGTGTGCCGAGAGGGGGTTACTAATCGGGTCCGCTTTTCCATTAGAAATTCCATTAGGTCCAAAAATCATAAAGTCCTGTTGTTTCCTATGTGGCTGGTTAGCGAAGGTAGAAAACGGGATAATTCTCCCTGTTGGGCTGTTTTAAAAACATGTTTTAGAAATATGGTAAAGTTCCTTGTCTAAGGAAAGTATCCTTCTTTTGATTTCTAGAAACAAAATTCAGTATTTGAAAGTATTAAGTATTTGACAGGCAGTCAATTAGAGGAGAAGTAGTTGTTTCTGTTGGCAGTAGACGATAGGACTTGCTTTAATGAGTTTAAATTATGGACAGAAAGATACCAGCTGGAAATTAGGAACTTTTTTTTTACAGTAAGAGTTTTTTACAGTAACAGAGAAATTATTAATGCCCCGCCCCCAGAATGCCTGGTCACGCCCCCGTCGTGCCCCGCCCAGCCCCATTGGCGCTACGCCACTGTTTGAATCCCACCACCATGGGAACCTGTTACTAAAATTTTTGGATCCCACCACTGCAGACAACCCATTTTGCATGTTGAAGATTCCAGACGCAATCTAGCTCCCGGGGGCCTCAGACAAACAGAAGGGGCCGGGACCACATACCTGTTGGTGTGTGAGTTGTTGTGCATGAACCAGCTCCGGTTGTTGTCCACGTACATGGCCCACGCTTTGTCGTCCTTCCCCAGCATGACGTCCTTGGCCACGTCGACGTGGGCCACCCCGAAGGCCGGGTCCGGGTGGTTGTCGTAGCGGTCAATCGACAGCTCCCAATAGTGGAGCCCTTTGGAGAAGCCGGTCTTTCCCAGCACGACCCGGTCGTCGTAGCTGTTGCAAGTGACGGTCAGGTTGTCGTTGGAGAAGATGATGTCCGAGTGGGCGGTGCTGGGGTCGAAGGAGAACCAGGCGACTGGAAACGGGCACAAAACGCAGGCGAGTTAGTCTCGGGAAGGAGATCGGGGAGCTCGGAAGCGTGGGAGGGAAAGGGCCACGTCGCCAAGGTGGGCAGTTGGCTCTTTCTGTGTGCTTCTGGTGTCATGCCCCTAGAGACATCCCTGCTATTTTCCTTATTTAAGCCTCAGTTTTACCCTTAGAATGGGTTTAGATGCCTTTTATACAGCGTTCTGTGAGAGGGACCCTTCGTTAGACCCTGTCCCTTTAAGAAGCCCTCTAGAGGCAAGAGCACTATAGCATTCTTATTACCCTGTTTCCCCGAATATAAGACATCCCCTGAAAATAAGATGTAGTAGAGGTTTTGCTGAAGTGCGAAATATAAGGCATCCCCCGAAAGTCAGACGTAGCAATGTTTTTGTTGGGAAGCATGCCTGACAAACAGAACACAGAAAAATAAGACATCCCCTGAAAATAAGACATAGCGCATCTTTGGGAGCAAAAATTAATATAAGACACTGTCTTATTTTCGGGGAAACATGGTAGTTAGCAGTTCCTGTTTTACAGTCTGTTTTAGTTCAGGTGTCTGGAAAACGCTGGAGACAGCAATATCTCAGACGGTTAAGGTGTTAAAGATCCGTGATATTTAAGTAATCCAGTTTCAACGGAATTGCAAGGAAACAGGGTCCAAGCAGAGGACACGGGGAGATCTCAGAAGCAGCACAAGCAACACAGATTTCCTTAGAAGCAGGTAAGGAAAGTGTTGGTGTCTGCAAGTTCTTCAATCTCCAATTGTTTCCAGCATCACAAGTATTCTTTATCAGACAGACTTCATGGGAGGAGTCAGAGTCCTAAACTTTCAGTATTATTAAACTGTTTTTGAACTGTTGCTTATTTGTCTGTGGGTCTTACACGCTGTTCTGGCCAAGTGCAAAGCACCTGACTTTTAGTTTGCTTGGGGAACAGAATCAGTGATGGGATTCAAAAATTTTAGTAACAGGTTACCATGGTGGTGGGATTCAAACAGTGGCGTAGCGCCAATGGGGCTGGGCGGGGCACGAAGGGGGCGTGACCAGGCATTCTGGGGGCGGGGCATTCCTGGGCGGGGCAGTGGCAAGGACGCAGGGCACACGTGCCCCAGGTGCAGTTCCCCTTTGCCTCGCCTCTAGATTCAAATAATGACTGTTTAAAGTATTTTTAAAAGCAATATACCGTATGGTAGGGTATTATTTCTTTTCCGTATAATTATATTGATTGATTTTAAATAATAACATAAGGAGAGAAACCAAAAACTGTTTACAATTGTTAACATATTACAAACATATCTAATTGTCTCTCTCTCTCAACCCCCCCAACTAAAACATCCTATATTGCCCCCCTCCTTCCCATATTTCCCTCCCTCCCTATTTTCTACTTCCCCTTCAGATTCCTATAACTACTTTATCTATTCCACTTGAAAGAAAACTAACAGAAGGAGAGATCCAAAATCCTTAATCTAAAAGAGTAGTTTAAACTCCTCTCTTTCCAATATAAATTTCAAGGGGGAAAAAGAAAATGAAAAATCTTTACCGATTATACTTTCCCAACCTTTATACCAATGAACAACAACAAAAAAGAATTACTATATATTGTATTATTTCATACAGTTCATACACAAATGGGGGGGTGCCATGTGGGGCAGGGGGGCCGCAGGGGGCCCTGGGGGGCGCTTTTTGCATCCCCCACTTGACGAGATTTGTTGTACCCAGGGACAGAGATTACCCCCTTGTCCCTAGTGGAGTTAATCATTAATAACCGGTTCTCCGAACTGAGAAAATTTTAGTAACCGGTTCTACCGAATAGGTGCAAATAGGTTGCATCCCACCTCTGAACAGAACATTCGGGAAAAGAGTAATGAGCCAGGATGAGGTGGGACAGATGCCGGGGGCCGCCGGGGACTTTGGTGGGGCCCAACCTCCCCCCGTCCACACATCTTGCGTACTGCCCGCCCCTTCTCTACCTGCTCATCTGCGCTCCCAGCTAAACCCAAAACATAAAACAGCCATACCAGTGACAAATACCTCAAAAGAAATAAGCAACCAGGTGGAAAGAGGGTGAACGTTTGATCAGGTATCGAGAGTAAGAGTCCCATCCAATTGGGGGAGAGAATTGCTTGTGGGAGCGGCACACCGCCGTGTCAGCAGATTCACCCTCCCTGGGGCACTCACCCCGGTGGAGGGGCAATTCCGCTGGCATGATGTCCGATGTCCGGCCACCCACGGCACTGGAATGCCACATGGGATGCTGCCCCAGTGTCCCAGCGCCCCGCCACTGGCATAGCGGGAACATGCTGGGGGCGTGGCCAGGGGAGGAGTCAACTCCCTCCCAGCTTTTGCCAGCATTATGCTGGTGGTCCATACTGTAGATTTAAGCTACCCTTTTGGACAGCAAAAGTTCATTGAAACCCAAAGAGGCTGCAGCGTTTGGGACTCTTTAGTTTGGAGAGGAGGCGTCTGAGGGGGGATATGATTGAAGTCTATACAATTATGCAGGGGGTAGAAAATGTGGACAGAGAGAAATTGTTCTCTCTTTCTCACAATACTAGAACCAGGGGGCATCCATTGAAAATGCTGGGGGGAAGAATTAGGACAAATTAGGACTAATTAGGAAGAATTAGGACTAATAAAAGGAAACACTTCTTCACACAACGTGTGATTGGGGTTTGGAATATGCTGCCACAGGTGGTGGTGATGGCCACTAACCTGGATAGCTTTAAAAGGGGCTTGGACAGATTTATGGAGGAGAAGTCGATCTATGGCTACCAATCTTGATCCTCCTTGATCTCAGATTGCAAATGCCTTAGCAGACCAGGTGCTCGGGAGCAGCAGCCGCAGAAGGCCATTGCTTTCACATCCTGCAGGTGAGCTCCCAAAGGCACCTGGTGGGCCACTGCGAGTAGCAGAGTGCTGGACTAGATGGACTCTGGTCTGATCCAGCAGGCTCTTTCTTATGTTCTTATGTTCTTATGAGTTTCTGGGTTTCTTGGGGAGACTTTTTGACCTTTCGAGCCTCCCCACGCCGCCTCTTTGGGGGTGGCGTCTGGGTACAATTGCAGCAGCATGGCCAGGCCCCCAATTCTTGAATGGAGCTGTAAATTGTTTATGCCAAAAACAAGGATGTATGAGCCTTCATTTTGTAAACAATTTAGTTGTGTGGTGCTTGTGGGCTTTTCCGGGCTGCGTGGCCGTGGTCTGGTAAATCTTGTTCCAACCAGTTGAGTCCGGGCGTGTAAAGCCTTCAACAGTTTAGCTATGTATTACACCTTAGGTATTTGTGAACTTATAGTATGTTTCTGTGTTGATATATGTATTGAAGAGATACAGTCTTCTCTTCTAGAATTTAATAGAGAAAAGTGCGGTGTTTATCAGTAATAACAATTAAGAATGAATTTTGCATAAGTTCTTAAAGAGCAAGTCGTCATATCTTTTTGTGTTACTACTCAGTGAAGGCAAAAATTGGGACCCCTTTGGTGAAATGTATTTTCTGAGTTTGTGGGTTTGGGGTTGTTATTGTTGTTTTGGCATTTGCAACCCTTTTAAGTCTTAAAAATAACATCTTCTTTAGAAAATAACAGCATGCAGATTCCCATTAGGAATCCTCTCCTAATGGAGAAGAGCACAAAGGAATCTTTGCGTATGTGAAGCTTCATACGCCGCAGGGCTTCCGGAAAGCAAACTGCACAAGCACAAATTCCAACTCCAACATCCGCATTGGGCAACAACAATTCTCACAGACGAGACACCACTTTCTGACCACACACACAAGAAAAACACACCTCTTTGGCCATGCCACATATATTATTATTTTAAAAAAAACAAAAAAACATATCCAACACTGTGATTTACTGGCACCCCCCACCCCACCCCCACGCCATGCATTAAGAATTTCCTACCTGCTACCAGTTTTTTAATATCAACTGTAGTCATTTCCGAGAGCGATGCATGAAGAGAAAACAAACAGGAAGCAAAGTCGGCAATTAAATACAGAGACTGAGAACTCCTGTGGTGGGTTGTGCATAAGTTTGGCCACTGCCCACCCCCACCCCCCCAAACATCAATACATCATTTCAATGCTCACAGAAACCCTGCGCAGGTATACATAAAACACAGTTGAGACCACGTAACATGCAGAGATGGAAATAAGAGGGTGATCAGAGCCGACCCGGCCAGCTCCCAAAAACGGGCCTCTAGTTTTGCAAAAAAATAAAACCAGGTCTAGATTTCGGGGCTGAATCCAAGCTGCCTTCAAAGGGGCCCTTCTTTAAATGCCCGGCCCCGATCCAGCATTCCTTTTTCGAGCGCTGCAGCTTCATCAGACCTCAGAGACTGGAGCAGCGAGAATGCTAGCCTCGATCCGGGGAACGCTCGGTTCGAATCCCTGCTCGGCTGTGTGTGACTTGGGGCCAGCAAAGGCCACCTTGTGTGAAGGGCAGGGGTGTATCTGCCACGGGGACATGTGGGGTCACGTCCCTGGGCGCCACCCATTTGATCATGTGGGGATGCAAAATTGCGCCCCCCATGTGATCAAGCTGTGGTCAAGGGTCGGGAGCCTGCATGTCCCTCTGGCAGGGACAGATGTCCCTGCTGGCAGCAGCTGGCGCCAGGTTGCGGCAAGCTTAAGGTGACCAGATTTTCATCTTTTTATAGCGGGACGTGCACGTGTGCGCGCGCACCCGCAGGAGTGCACTGCCTTCTGGGGCGCTCCCCTTTTCCCGCCCTGTGACTGGGCGGAAACCGGGAGCGCCCCAGAAGGCAGTGCGGCAGCCTTCCAAAAATCGGGACATTTTAAAAACCCCGCAGGACGCGGGACAAATTGCTTAAAAGCGGGACTGTCCCGCCAAAAGCGGGACGTCTGGTCACACTAGGCAAGCTCCTCGAGCGAGGCAGGGGCAGACTCCAATGGAGTTGGAGCAGCTAGCATTGGGCTGGGAGCCTGCCGAGGGATGCCCCTCGATGGGCCCGTGGCAGGCTCCCAGCCTGGTGCCAGCTGCTGCTGCCTGACAGCCCCCCCACACACAGATATGGGGGTGCGGGGGAGGCGCAAAGGGCACCATTTATTGCCAGTATGCCTCTGGTGAAGGGAAGACATATTTGTTCGAAGCTCCTTGCTTCTACCAAACATTATGGACCAGGTGCCCCCAATGTGGTGCTCATAGGCCCCATGGCACCCACCGATGCCTCTCCTGGCACCCATCAAGTGTTTTAGAAAGTGGGAGGGGCCAAGTTTGGCTTTCCCAGCAAGGCTTCTCCTTGGCCTGTAGTGATTTGATTGGCTGGGCAGACAAAAGACGTTGTTTGGGCAGTCGCTGCCGTTGTTACTGTGTGACTGAAGGTCAGCCGCAGCTGCCATTTTGTGGCTGGCTCCGCCTCCTTTGGCAGCCATTTTGTGGCTTTGCCCGCCATGTTGTGTCAGAGCCTGCAGGCTCAAACAGCTTGGGGATCGCTGCTATTGACCTTAGCAGGCCCAATAACTGTATGAACAGAGGCACACTGGGACGTTTGGGGCATGCTGGAGTTGGTGGCTCATGCCATGTTGCTGGCATTTGGGGCTTGGTTAGTTCCTGGCCATTGGAGGGCTTCCTGGACTTTTCCCAGTAGGGTGAAGGCCCCGGCTTCCCTTTCTCCTTCCCTACGTGTAGCTCCCAGACCCCGTGGGGGTCAGGAAGGAATGTTCCTCCAGGCCAGATTGGCTTCCTATAGGCACAGAGGTTTGTTTGCCTTCCTATAGGCACAGAGCAGAGATCACTGAGGGAGGGGGTAGTTGTGAATTTCCTGAATTGTCTAGGGGGCTGGGCTAGATGACTCTAGGGGTCCCTTCCAGTCGTATGTTTCTGCATTTCTAAATATCTGCTTTGCCCCCTTGAGGTTTTCTCTCCACTAAGCTTGAAATAAAAAATGGCCCATGGCCTTTTTCGCACACACGGTTTGTTCTTGATTTAATATGTGAGGTCGTCACGGTTTCTGCCTTTTTTTCGCACACACTTGAGCCGTAATGTGGCCCGACCCCTAATCTGTACCTCATTTCAGCCTTTGTCCCACATTTTTCCTGTCGCTCGATAATTGTGCAACTTTCTTGGATAAAACGGATTCCCCCCACAATCTGGTGCCTAGGTGCAAAACACAACTGGAGCAAGCGACTGCGAGGGATCACGCCCACTGTGTGATGCGATTTCCTCCAACCAATCAGGATGCGGTTGAGCTTGCCAGTTGTGTGCGCACATTTCACATGGAACCCGCCCCTGGACAGCACAACAGCCAATCAGAATCGTCGTTTGCACCGCATTCCAGGGCGATGCAAATACAGATGAGTTGTGAAGCAACCAGAAGATCCGTAACAACCTGGTGATGTGTGAATACTCTCGAGTGACAAAACAGCAACAAAAAGGTCAGGATGTCAATGCAGATTGCTTTAATTCTAGAACAAACCGTGTGTGTGAAAAAGGCCCATGTTAGTTTTTCAAACCACTTCAAACAGGTAATAGACAGACTTTCCCCCAGATTACACGTTCAGATGTGAAAAAATAAAATCGGGAAAAGGCACTTCAACTGAAATTGGAGCGGAGGCGCTGAAGGGTGGGTTGGGGAATAAATATACTTGCCTAATTGAGAGAAAGGTGCTGACTGAGCATCAAAACCTACAAAGAGATACTACATTTCACACGTCGACACTTGGGAACAGCACCCTGACCCCGCAACAGAAATCCCTCTGAAGTATTTGCAAAACTCCGTGGCCGGAAGAAAAGGCAGATTCATGTCAGAAAGCGGAAGTCCCGGGGATCCAGGTAGGACTTCCGGGTGGATTTGGGCTATACCGGAGGGATATTGAGGAGTCAGAATGCTCCGAAATGTTTAAAACTCTGTTCTCAGGCACAAACCATGAACCAGAGGATTGAGGTTCTAAGAAATCAAGTCAAAGAAGAGGAGTTTGGATTTATATCCCCCTTTCTCTCCGGTAAGGAGACTCAAAGGAGTTTACAAACTCCAAGGACACCTTATGAAGTTGGTGGGGCTGAGAGAGTTCTGAGAGAAGCTGGGACTGGGCCAGGGTCAGCCAGCAGGCTTCATGTGTAGGAGCAGAGAAACAAATCCAGTTCACTGGATTAGAGTCCGCAACTCAGGTGGAAGCGTGGGTGAATTAAGCCCAGTTCTCCAGATTAGAGTCCACCTGCTCTTAACCACTACACCATGCTGATTGTCTCTAAGGCTGCCAGCTCTGTGTTAGGAAATCCCTGGAGATTTAGGAGTGGAGGCTGGCCGTAGCCAGGGGAGGGAAGATTTGGGGGAGGTCAGGGTTTGGGGCCATTTTCTCTGATCTCACTGCAATTCCAGGGGCTTTCCGGGGCCTACCTGGAGGCTGGCAACCTTATGCCCCACAAACAGAGCAGAATTTTGTCTGTGCAAAATGCGTCCAGCTGTATTGATGTGAGTTCCCTTTAAACTAATCTGGTCTTGAGCCACCTTGGGAAACCACCCTTGTAAAGCTTGGGTGCACAGGTTCTGTTTACATAATGTTGAGAAACATCAAACCGCATTATCCAAGGGCTCTGGCCCTCCTCTGGCCCTCCGCGCCCACCCCCCATGCCCACCTTAAGTACAGGTTGCTCCAGAGGCACAAACTCCACACAGGGCAAACAGGCAAAACCATCAACTCCTCGCACACTGGACACGAAGTAGAAAACGTTCAGAAACGGGGAACGCCGACAGCCAGTTGCGCAAAAGCAAAGGGGAATGCAAAACCCATAGAGAAGCACAAATGGGGAGGGGGGTCGGGACCAGAAAGCGAAGGCCGAGCCGTGGCCCTCCCCCCCCCACCTAGCCGAACAACTAAAAATCTGCATCATTCTTCATTCCAAATCATAGGGCGAAAAGAAACCAAAATGCTGGGGCTATTCTCTTTTAGCTGGTGTCGGGTTTGGGCGGGGGCAATGCGACTACGCGGGGGTAAGCTTGTAGAGATTGGAGAATCCCCGGAAAAGAAAATGTGAAAATGTTGAGCCTTCTGAAGGTGGGACCGGGGGATCCGGGCCCTTTTGACAACATGTAAGAAGAAACCTCAGTATTGCTTGAATTCCTGTGCTGGGAAGAAGAACGGAGTTGCCAACTCAGGGCTGGGAAATTCCCAGGGTTGGGAGGAGGAGGAAGAAGAAGAAGAAGAAGAAGAAGAAGAAGAAGAAGAAGAAGAAGAAGAAGAAGAAGAAGAAGAAGAAGAAGAAGAAGAAGAAGAAGAAGAAGAAGAAGAAGAAGAAGAAGTAGTAGTAGTAGTAGTAGTAGTAGTAGTAGTAGTAGTAGTAGTAGTAGAGTTTGGATTTATATCCCCCCTTTCTCTCCCGCAGGAGACTCAAAGGGGCTGACAATCTCCTTGCCCTTCCCCCCTCACAACAAACACCCTGTGAGGTGGGTGGGGCTGAGAGAGCTCCGAGAAGCTGTGACTAGCCCAAGGTCACCCAACTAACGTGTGTGGGAGTGCACAGGCTAATCTGAATTCCCAGATAAGCCTCCACAGCTCAGGTGGCAGAGCTGGGAATCAAACCCGGTTCCTCCAGATTAGATACACGAGCTCTTAACCTCCTACGCCACTGCTGCTCCTGGGAACTCGGGGCTCGTGGAGGGGCGGGAGCTCAGAATAGTAAAATGTCACAGAGTCCGCCTTCCAAAGTAGCCGTTCTCTCCCAAGGAAATGACACCTGTCACCTGGAGAGGAGCTGTAATTCCAGCAGGACTCCAGGTGAGTCCTGGAAGTTGGCAGCCCTAGATGGAGAGTATGGCGGCCCATTGATACTGCCAGCCCCAGAAGAAGAAGAAGAAGAGTTTGGATTTATATTTCCCCCTTTCTCTTCTGTAAAGAGACTCAAAGGGGCTGACAATCTCCTTGCCCTTCCCTTCCCCCAACAAACACCCTGTGAGGTGGGTGAGAGAGCTCCGAAGAACTGTGACTAGCCCAAGGTTCCTCAGCTGGCATGTGTTGGAGTGCACAAGCTAATCTGGTTCACCAGATGAGCCCCCACAGTTCAAGTGGCAGAGCGGGAATCAAACCTGGTTCCAGCTACAGATGCGGGCAAAACGTCAGGAGAAAATGCTACTGGAACGTGGCCATACAACCCGGAAAACCCATAACACCCGGGTGATTCTGGCCATGAAAGCTTTCGATAATAAATTAAAATAGAGTTGGAAGGGTCCATAGAGGCCATCTAGCCAACCCCTTGCTCAATGCAGAATTTCAGGCGAGTGTTTGTCCAGCCGCTGCTTAAAGACTGCCAGTAAGGGGGAGCTCAACACCTCCCTAGGCAGCAGATTTCCCTGTTGCACAACTCCTACTGTAATTATTTTCCCCTCATATCCAGTCAAAAGCTTTTTTCCCCATAGGAGATCAGTCTAGCATTTATATTTTTAAAAAAGCTGTCATAGAAACGTGCTTTGTACATTTGTGAGAATTCGGCTCTCTTTCCTGTAGGCTAGATACTCCAGAACCCTGTGGGAAGCAGCTTTTGACTTGCCTGTCTAGCCAGCACAGTTGTGACGTAGAAACAAACACAGCACGAGGCCACATTTTCAGAGTTCCTTCCACACAGGAAAGCAGGCCACTGACAACATAGGACAACTGACCCTGTCTCACACGGACGGGGAAGTGGGCGGGGGAGACCAAAAAACCCAAAAAGAAAAGAAGCAAAACAGCCACAAAACAAGAACCGAACCCTCGGACAAGCGGGGGACGGCCGGAAGCGCAGCGTCACAGGCAACGCCCGGCGTGCTCGGTTCACCCACCAGCAGAATTGAGAGACTGCAAAGAAGAGTGCAAACTCATTTGGTGGGGCGAGGACCGGAACTCAAAGTAGGATCTCCCCGGAAAGCTGTTTTGCAGGTTTAGGGTGGAAGAGAAGGGGATGGATTTACGCAGCTGCAATCTTTCCAAAGGCACGGGGAAGGTCAGGGCCTGCTCCTCGGGCTCGGAGTCTAAACGCAAGAGCAAGGCAAACTCAAGGTCAGAACTCTGTTTCTCGGCCATTACCTGAGACACAGTTCCAGCAACCCTTACCTGTTCCAGAGAACCATCAAATCTTACTTTGAATTGGAATGTGCTGAGTTGTAAATTTATCAACTCTGCCTAAAACTTAATCGAAAGCTGGATTCTTCAAATTGTGGACTTTTCCAGTAGTGAAATATTTTTCTCTACATATAAAATTATGTGCATTTGCCCATCAATTTTTTACAATTGTAATTATTGTGAATGTAGTTAAAGTCAGCCGGATTGTTAAAACGATTAGGCCTATTTTCCTTCACTATATTAACCAGTTAAAACGACTTATTTATTTTATCGAATTTATATACTGCCCTCCCCTGAAGGGCTCAAGGTGGTGTCCAACACCATTCATAATGTTAAAATCAATCAATTAAAACAATGTGCAGATCCACATAATATTATTGTTGTTTATATCTTCTTTTCAAAATCTTTTTTCTTTTTTGTAATTTTATGTGGAAAGATAAAATAAAAAAAAACTGGACTCTCCTCGGCTTTGACTTACTCAGGCCATTTCCCACTGTATTGTTCTCTCCTGAGAACGGAAGTCTATTTTGTCCAGAAAGATAGCCTCTCTTAGCATCACCATAGGGCCACGTTTTCCTATTTCTAGGTCTCACAAATGAGGGTCCCTCGTCCTTTGGTCCCTGAACTGCCTTTAGTTTGGTTCCACTGTGCCCGATATTGCCCCCCTCTCTCTGCATTATATGTGGGTGTTGAATCCTGCCTCCTTTCGAACAGGTAAATATCACCCTCCCTCCAACAACCTGTACTATTCCCACCTATCCTTCACCTCTATCTATATCCTAGGTTCCTTGAAACTCTGCACGTGTGTGCTTTGCCAGATTGCATGTGTACGCTTTATTATTTTTGTTCTTTAATAAATTTGTTAAATGTCAGTTAAATTCTGGTTTCTTGCAAATTTCTGAAGAGAAAAAAACCCTGTATGAACAGGGGCAGATCCCAAAGCCTGGCCTCTCGCACTGCAAGATCTGTCCCTACTAATTCCCAATCTAAAACAAGACACACCCCACTAACTCAGTATCTTTAATGATGTCCCCATGAAGCCAACAATTTCCAGAGTCCAACATGCCAAAGCAAGCAAGATCTTGAGCGTCCTGGTCGCTACAGGAGGCTTCGGCTTAGTCTAGGAAACAATCTGTTGCTCTCAGTTGAGTGGCCACCGCTGGCTTGAGAAATTCCTGGAAATGTGGGGTTAATGCTTAGGGGGGGGGAATTTGGGGAGGGGAAGGAATTCAGCGGGGGGGCGGGCGTGGTATCATGTCCTGTTGCCTCACATCCTGTGCCCTCATATCCAGGTCAAAAGTCAACTCTGAGAAAATTGCATTCTTCCTGCTCTGTAAAAATGGTTGGCCCCTTCCGCACATGCAAAATAATGCATTTTCAAACCACTTTCACAACTGTTTGAACGTGGATTTTGCCATTCCGCACAGCTTCAAAGAGCACTGAAAGCAGTTTGAAAGTGCATTATTCTGCATGTGCGGAATGAGCCGTTGTGTTTTGTGTGTAGACATTTAAAAAACAAATGCTATATCAAGGCGGAAATACATATACGTACCCTCAGCAAAAAAATACAAGCCAACTTGTGCCTTTCTGAGCTGCATAGCAACATACAGTCATTATCATCATCATCACCGTTATTGGCATTGAAAACTTACGGGGTATTGCATTTAATCTCACATTTCCTCACAGCTATTGAGAGAAACTTAGGACCCTTCTGCACCTGCAGAATAAAGCACTTTCAATCCACTTTCAGTGCACTTTGCAGCTGGATTTTACTGTGCGGAAGAGCAAAATCCACTTGCAAACAATTGTGGAAGTGGATTCAAAGTGTGTTCCTCCGCATTTGCAGAAGGGCCCCTAGCTACCTCAACCTTGCAACAGTCAGTCAAAAGCTCCCATAGAGAATACTGAAATGGGGATTCTTCCGATATCCGGTGGAGGCTCGGAACATAAAAATCTAGATGCTGGGAGGGAGGGAAAAGTGGGGGGTGAGGTGTGGGAAAGGAAAGAGGTTGAGTTGTCAGACCCCCACTGGAGATGGGGAATCCTTCTTTGCTCCCGACCGCCAGCTGGCGAGGATCTTACCAGGAGCAAATTCATTGGTGCTCCCGAAGTGATGTCACCACATCAATGACAACATGGAAGGCGCTCTGGTATCTGGGCAAAACTCTATGGTAAAAACAGCTTCGACCGTGGAGTTTTTGCCCAAACGCCAGAGCGTCTCCCACATGGTCAGCATCATGAGGACATTGCTCCCGGAAGTGATGTGAATGCACCAATAGGGTGGAGGCCTTGGCCTCAATTTGAGACTGGTAGGACACTCCCCCCACTGCCTTCTCCTCCACCGGTTGCCAGGGGCAACCATAGCAAGAGGCACACAACAAAGAGGGGGCAAACTGCTTTCTATCAGGGGTGGGGGACTTATCTGGAGCAGCAGCTGATTTCTGAAGAAAAAGAGGCCTCTTGTGCAACGTATTTTTAAAACAAAGGGGACGTGGACCATTCTCCGAATCCAGCTTCCCCTCTTTCATTTGGCCAGAGCTCCGAAAGTGGAATGCAGAAACGTGCCGGCCCCAAATGATGCACACGTCCCCAAGGGAGCGAGCCCCCGGCGTGTGTGCGCAAGAGGATGCGTTGTCGTCTACGGGAGAAGGCCCCGGCAGCCACGGCTTACCCTCAGAGGTCTGGAGGACGAGCGTCTTGCTGTAGGGGCTGACCCCCGTCTTGTTGAAGGCCTTGACCCGAGCGCTGTAGGTGCTGTTGAAGTGAAGCCCATCCACGGTGCACATGGTTTCCTTGCCAACGTACACCTCCTAGGCGCCAAACAGAGGAAACGGCTTTCAATCAACCCAGCAAAGGAGCAGCAGTGCTGTAGGAGGTTAAGAGCTCGTGTATCTAATCTGGAGGAACCGGGTTTGATTCCCAGCTCTGCCGCCTGAGCTGTGGAGGCTTATCTGGGGAATTCAGATTAGCCTATGCACTCCCACACACGCCAGCTGGGTGACCTTGGGCTAGTCACAGCTTCCCGGAGCTCTCTCAGCCCCACCTACCTCACAGGGTGTTTGTTGGGGGGGGGAAGGGCAAGGAGATTATCAGCCCCTTTGAGTCTCCTACAGGAGAGAAAGGGGGGATATAAATCCAAACTCCTCCTCCTCCTCCTCCTCCTCCTCCTCCTCCTCTTCTTCTTCTTCAAAACAAAACAGCCCTCTAGAAACCTTCCTGCAACAAACATACAGAGGCGTGGTGGGGGAATGGTGCCTGATGCAAAACCTGCTTTGGGTGCCCCCCGGTGCCCCCCTCCATGCCCCACTTACCTAGCTGGGCGGCCACTGGGCTCCCCTCGGCCTGGTCCTGCCAGACTGCTCCTTCAGCCGATGGAGCCTCCGCCGGTTGAAGGAGCAGCCTGGCAGGGTGGGGCCGAGGGGAGGAGTCAGTGGTGGGATCCAAAAATTTTAGTAACAGGTTCCCATGGTGGTGGGATTCAAACAGTGGCGCAGCGCCAATGGGGATGGGCGGGGCACAAGGGGCGTGGCTGGGCATTCTGGGGGCGGGGCATTCCTGGGCGGGGCTGTGGCAAGGACACAGCCGCTGCGCCGGTCCTTGGGCGGGAAACGAATGCATGCAGGCACAGGCTGCCACACACGCTGGTGCACCTCCTGCTAGACTGCTTCAAGTTCTGCACGCTACTGCTGAGAGGAGGGGCGTAACTCAGGCAACAATCACGTGGCAAAATCACCCATTAGTCACCCCCTCTCGGCACACACAAATAATGAGTAACCTACTCTCGGGAACCTGTGAGAACCTGCTGGATCCCACCTCTGGGAGGAGTGTAAGGGGCGATTCTCCGCCCCCACGTGACCAGCTGGCATGCACCCGGGGACATGCGACCCCACGTGGCCCCATGAGTGCTCCGCCTCTGCAAACATCTCAAACTAAAATAAACCAGCATTGACTCAGCTCAGGCAGGATAAAAAAGCCAAACTGTGGTTAGAGCATGATTTGAGCCCAGCGACACCTTAAAGACTAATAAGATTTCCAGAATTTAAGCCCTCGATTGTCAAAAACTCCCTCCCAGCGTGGCACCCCACTGTCATTAATTGTGGTTGGCGTGATGTACAAACACAGTCCAGTCCATCAGCTATGATTGGCTAGAGTCCATCCAATCAGGATTTGAAACCACCGTTTAAAGTTGGTTGCTCAACCACAGCATGTCTGAATGATGGTTCTGCAAGATGAACGAAGGCCTGCGTTAATAACTAAAGCTTTCCCCTCCACGCACTCAGGGCTACTGAAGAAGAGTTTGGATTTATCTCCCGCTTTTCTCAACTGGGAGAAGTCTCCAAGCGGTTTACAAGCGCCTTTCCTCTCCCCACAACAGGCGCCTTGTGAGGTAGGTGAGATTGAGAGAGGTCTGAGAGAACTGTGACTGGCCAAAGTCACCCACCAGGCTTCACGTGGAGGAGGGAGGAAACAAATCCAGTTCTCCAGATTAGAGCCTGCCACTCTTGTGAAGGAGTTGGGAATCAAACCTGGTTCTCATAGTGCCCGCTGACATGTTTCCTGATGTAACGAACCCGTAAAGTCCAGTCAAAAGCAACCGTGTTAAGTTCTTTATTGAGCTGACATTCTTAGTCAGAGACAGGCAATGCGAGAACTGAAACCCAGATTTCAATCAAATGCTTATAGAGAGCAACAGACAGGCTCCCGCCAAAAGAGTATAAACAAGGCAGGATTTCACACAGAGTTTCACACCAGGCACGCAAGCAAGTGAAAGATAACCAAAACAGCGAAATTCCCCTTCCCGGGCGTTAAGCCAAAAGCCTCCGGCGAGAACCTTTCCAAGGTCGGACTACACACACACACCACAACCTTACACCTGACATATAGCAAGTATTTTTAAAAAGCAGGCGGGGCTGCCAGCCACTGAAGATTTGATTTATTCTGCGGATTTTTAAAAACGTTGCTTCGGCAGCTGCTGCCATTTTGTTAGTGGCTCCGCCTCCTGCAGCGGCCATTTTGTGGCTGGGCTCACTGCCCTGTGTCAGAATTCCCCCCAAAGGCTCAGAAAGGTTGGGGGCCTCTGCCCCAGCCATACGGACCCCTGCATCGCATCTCTGCAATACCCACCCTGAACTGGCCGCCATTCCCGTCGTCCAGTTCCAGAATGTACCCCTCCACTTGCACGGTGGAGAGCGGCGGCTGTTTCCACGACAACGTGGCGCTGTTGTTGTGGGTGCAGCATTCTTCCAGTTGCAGGATCGGAGGGGCCGGCACTGGGGAGGAAGCTAAACAGAAATTAGTGTAACCCCGACTTCTCCCGCCAGCAACAACGGAACTCTTTGGCCTCGGGGCTCCACACGGATCGGATCGGTCGGAACCCGCAGGTGGTTTAAGAACATGGTTTTAACAGACAGGAAGGTTCGAAAACGATCTCGGTTCAGAAGCGAAGGTCAAAAACAAGAGGTTTTTTCCAAGCGCTGAAGCAGCTCAGGGCAATGCAGTGGCAGGCTGGTTAGCTGAAGGGTGGGAAGATGATGATGATGATGAGGAGGAGGAGGAGGAGGAGGAGGAGGAGGAGGAGGAGGAGGAGGAGGAGGAGGAGGAGAAGGAGGAGGAGAAGGAGAAGGAGGAGGAGGAAGAGAAGGAGAAGGAGAAGGAGAAGGAGAAGGAGAAGGAGAAGAAGAAGAAGAAGAAGAAGAAGAAGAAGAAGAAGAAGAAGAAGAAGAAGAAGAAGAAGAAGAAGAAGAAGAAGAAGAAGAAGAAGAAGAAGAAGAAGAAGAAGAAGAAGAAGAAGAAGAAGAAGAAGAAGAAGAAGTCTGCTGCTAGGTGATTGGGAGCACAAAGTGGATTGGGGTAGCCACTCTACCATTCTGTCTCTTCGTCTCTGGCCATTTAAGCGCCCGGGGTCTGCTCCACAGAGAGCATACATTCCATTTGGGTTAGATTCTCAGTTGGGCACACATTTCCCCACTCCTGAACCCACCACATCACAGATCAGAGAATCCCCACTGTTTCCGACAGCGAGTGAAGTGCAACTTTCCCCCTGCCTTCACGGGAGATGCTCGTAGGTTACTCTCCCTTCAGGTTTTCTCATTCCTCCTTGCCTTCCCCCATCCAACAGCTCTTCAGGCGATGCTATTCTTTTTTATTTTCATGCTGCTGGTCTACCAATAATTCCACTGACCAGGTCGATTTCACCGACAGACCGAGAGTGGCACCCCAACTCCTCCCAAAAATGGCAGGAAAGGAAGCAGCACCCGGCAGGCAAAATGGCGAGTCAGACCGGCACGGCTGGGAGCGCTTTGAAGCAGGAGGCTTCCCTTTTGAACAGAAAACTGTGGGGAAACCCCTTTATTTATTTATTTGTTTGTTTGTTTGTTTGTTTTATATACTGCCCAACCCCCGAAGGGCTCTGGGCGGTGCACAACATAATTACATCTTACAACCCCTACAAACAAACCCCATTAAATTAGAATTAAAACACAGCGATAAAATGAGCAAAGATGGCGTCACGCAATAAAACCCAATGAAAACCCTCCCAAAGAGGGGGGAAGCAGAACAAAGAAGTGGGTCCCACAGATGGCAAAAGGGACCTCCAAACCGGAGGAATAAAAAGGGGCACTCAGTCAGCGACTGGACACTCCAAAGGCCCGGCGGAACAACTCAGTCTTACAGGCCCTGAGGAATTCACCAAGGTTCCGCAGGGCCCAGACAGCTGGAGGGAGAGCGTTCCACCAGGCGGGGGCCAGTGCTGTAAAGGCCCTGGCCCGTGTGGAGGCCAGCCGCATCATTGAGGGGCCGGGAACCACCAGCAAATTGGCCTCTGCTGAACGCAGAGGCCGAGTAGGGACATATGGGGTAATGCGGTCCCTTTGTGAAGCACACAGCCATGCCGCAAGCAGTATGTGTGTAAACAGCCTTCTTGTCTGATTTCCCTCAGATTGGTTATCCCACGATTGCCAGTGCTCTGTTTCTAGGAAAATGGAGCCCGGAGCCAAAAGTTGGATCCCCCCCCCGCCCCCCAGTGCCCAGGTCTACTGCTCAGAGCCAGCAAGCATGGCCTGGGCCCAGCGCCCCCCCACACGTGATTAGATGGCGTGTCCCCGGGGACATGTGCTACCCCATGTCCCTCTGGCAGATACGCCCCTGGGCTATAGTGATGGTGAGCAAGTGGGAAGGTGTTCCTCCGCCTCAACACAGGGGTAAAACCTTTGCAAACAGACTGCAGAAATGGCTCCATTCAGGCTGGTCTGTGGGAATGTAGCTTCGATGGTCTGTCTATGACAGGGGTCTGCAACCTGTGGCTCTCCAGATGTTCATGGACTACAATTCCCATCAGCCCCTGCCAGCATGGCCAATAGTAGAACCAGGGGCATTCATTGAAAATGCTGGGGGGAAGAATTAGGACTAATAAAAGGAAACACTTCTTCACACAACGTGTGATTGGTGTTTGGAATATGCTGCCACAGGAGGTGGTGATGGCCACTAACCTGGATAGCTTTAAAAGGGGCTTGGACAGATTTATGGAGGAGAAGTCGATCTATGGCTACCAATCTCGATCCTCCTTGATCTGAGATTGCAAATGCCTTAGCAGACCAGGTGCTCGGGGGCAACAGCCGCAGAAGGCCATTGCTTTCACATCCTGCATGTGAGCTCCCAAAGGCACCTGGTGGGCCACTGCGAGTAGCAGAGAGCTGGACTAGATGGACTCTGGTCTGATCCAGCTGGCTTGTTCTTATGTTTTTATGTTCTTATGATTCTTGCGTTGTTACCGGGAAACTAAGACAGAATCATATCTGGATGCATCATTGGTTAAAACATGACTCACTTTGTGAGTACAAGTACTCATCGGTGTAACTACTTTGGTCTGTACTCTGACTGGCAGCTGCTCTGCAGGGACTCACCTGCCCGATCCTTTTAACCGGGAATTGAACCTGGCACTAAGTCACAAACAAAACGGAAAAAAAAAGGGCTTTGCCCATAATATTTGTTGATCTCACTGTGATATCATGCCTGTAAACTGTTTCAGTTTTGATTTCTTTTCCTGGCCCTCTCGTGAGCTGAGCTGCTGGTTGGCTTAGAACAGTGGTGGCGAACCTTTGGCACTCCAGATGTTATGGACTACAATTCCCATCAGCCCCTTCCAGCATGGCCAATTGGGTTAGGGTTAGGGTTGGCCATGCTGGCAGGGGCTGATGGGAATTGTAGTCCATAACATCTGGAGTGCCAAAGGTTCACCACCACGGGCTTAGAAGCAGAGAGGTCCTCCGTGGCCCCTGTACCTTTCATCTGCACAAAGTCCAGCTGGTGGATGGACTGCAGCAGAGGCGCGTTGTCCAAGTTCAGGTCAAAGTCCGTCGTCATCCTCGGGGAGAGCGTCCCCTTCCCCCACTGGTCCTCAGTCAGGTGAACTCTCCGGATGAGTGCATCAGAGATCTGAGGACGAAGGAGTATTATGCGTTAAAAAGTAAGCATGTAATACCAGTGGTGGGATCCAAAGATTTTAGTAACAGGTTCCCAGGGGTCGTGGGCATCGGGGGGGGGGGGGGAAAGATCCAGCCCGAGCTGTGTTCTGCAGAAACCATCTACGCATCATTATGCTTTGGTTATCCAACGGAGTCTACAGTTTGAAAACTACAGTGGCTTTATTTTGGGATTGAAGTCTTAAGACTCATTCCGCACATGCAGAATAATGCACTTTCAAACTGCTTTCAGTGCTCTCTGAAGCTGCGCGGAATGGCACAATCCACTTGCAAACAGTTGTGAAAGTGGTTTGAAAACGCATTATTTTGCGTGTGCGGAAGGGGCCTTGCATACACCACCGCTGACACCCTGCTGGTTAGGATGTCTTTTAAAATCTGTGCACCGTTAAGAAAACTAAACAAAGTCACTGTGGGCCTGAAGGTAAGCTATTTGGATTGGTCTCCCCTGGGCATAGAGCAGAGGTTGCTGGGAGAGAGCGAGCTGTCAATTTCGACATTTCCAGCTTTCTAAGCACTCAGGCCAGTGGTGGGATCCAAAAATTTTAGTAACAGGTTCCCATGGTGGTGGGAGTCAAACAGTGGCGTAGCGCCAATGGGGCTGGGCGGGGAACAACGGGGGCGTGGCCGGGCATTCCGGGGGCGGGGCATTAATAATTTCTCTGTGACTGTAAAAAACTCTTCCTGTAAAAAAAAAGTTCCTAATTTCCAGCTCGTATCTTTCTGTCCATAATTTAAACTCTTTACAGCAAGTCCTATCATCTACTGCCAACAGAAACAACTACTTCTCCTCCAATTGACTGCCTGTCAAATACTTAATACTTTCAAATACTGAATTTTGTTTCTAGAAATCAAAAGAAGGAGACTTTCCTTAAACAAGGAACTTTACCATATTTCTAAAACATGTTTTTAAAGCAGCCCAACAGGGAGAATTATCCCGTTTTCTACCTTCGCTCACCAGCCACATAGGAAACAACAGGACTTTATGATTTTTGGACCTAATGGGATTTCTAAGGGAAAAGCAGACCCAATTAGTAACCCCCTCTCGGCACACACAAATAATTAGTAACCCACTCTTGGGAACTGGTGAGAACCTGCTGGATCCCACCTCTGACTCAGGCCCTTCCTGCACAGCAAACATAAGGTGGGTTGCAGGTGGAGTAAATGAACCTGTCGTAGCCCTGGGCCGTTTGCAGGGCTGGGCATCCCGTGGTCAGCAAGCGCATTGGCTGGGGCGCAGACCTTCGCACGGAGGTACTCCCCCCCCCCACTCATCTCCCTCCGCTGTGTAGCTACAAAGCCTGGCAGGCATGGACCTCCACATCCATACTGCTGTCCCTGTGCCCCTGCGTAGCTACGCAGCAGAGAGGCGGGGACTGAAAAAGAAAGGATGCGCTGCCAAGTAACACGCTCGGCAGCCACTGCAATCCACATTAAAACCAAAGAATCGCAGATAGTGCGATTCTTGAAAAAATCCAGGTTGGGGGGGAAAACACGGAGCGCACTTGTGTTAGGAACAGGATCCATGAGAAGTTTTGCGAAGAGCTCCAAGCAGACCTTGATAAATTAGGTGAGTGGGCTAAGAAATGGCAAATGCAGTTCAATGTAGCAAAATGCAAAGTGATGCACATAGGGGCAAAAAATCCAAACTTCACATACACGCTACAGGGGTCAGAGCTATCAGTCACAGACCAGGAAAGGGATTTAGGTGTCTTAGTTGATAGTTCCATGGGAATGTCAACTCAATGCATGGCAGCTGTGAAAAAGGCAAACTCTACGCTGGGGATCATTAGGAAAGGAATTGAGAATAAAACTGCAAAGATTGTCATGCCCTTATATAAAGCCGTGGTGCGACCGCACTTGGAGTACTGTGTCCAGTTCTGGTCGCCGCATCTCAAAAAGGATATCGAAGAGATAGAAAAAGTGCAGAGAAGGGCAACGAGGATGATTGAGGGACTGGAGCACCTTCCTTATGAGGAGAGGCTGCAGCGTTTGGGACTCTTTAGTTTGGAGAGGAGACGTCTGAGGGGGGATAGGATTGAAGTCTATAAAATTATGCATGGGGTAGAAAATGTGGACAGAGAGAAATTTTTCTCTCTTTCTCACAATACTAGAATCAGGGGGCATTCACTGAAAATGCTGGGGGGAAGAATTAGGACTAATCAAAGGAAACACTTCTTCACGCAACGTGTGATTGGTGTTTGGAATATGCTGCCACAGGAGGTGGTGATGCATACTCACCTGGATAGCTTTAAAAAGGGCTTGGACAGATTTATGGAGGAGAAGTCGATCTATGGCTACCAATCTTGATCCTCTTTAATCTGAGGTTGCAAATGCCTTAGCAGACCAGGTGCTCAGGAGCAGCAGCAGCAGCAGCAGCAGCAGAAGGCCATTGCTTTCACCTCCTGCATGTGAGATCCCAAAGGCACCTGGTGGGCCACTGCGAGTAGCAGACAGCTGGACTAGATGGACTCTGGTCTGATCCAGCAGGCTAGTTCTTATGTTCTTATGTTCTTATGTCCCTGTGCGCCTGCGTAGCTATGCAGCAGAGAGGCGGGGACTGAAAAAGAAAGGATGTGCTGCTACGTAACACACTTGGCTAGATGGGGACTTAGGAATTTGTCACCTTTACTCTATCATGCTGACTCTATCCCTTTGATGTAGACTGATACTCTTAGGGACTTCCTCCCTTGCTTCCGCCTTCTTCTCAAACCTCTCCATCTTACCTTCACCATGCCTAGGGAGAGGATGCATGCCTCGAGCATCCGCCTCCATCCAGCTAGATTAGAATAGATAGTGAACCTGTCTCTCCACCTTTCTATCCAGAATTGAGTTCACTAATAAATACTCTTTTCATTAGATTAGAAACTACAAACGACTCTGAAGCTGTTTCCGCACGGCGGCGGAAGGGGTCGGATCGGTGTAGATGATGCCGACCTGACCCCTCAGGGACCGTTCGCATGAACGGTCCCAGAACCTCCCGGGACGACGGCGCAGAGTTGGGCCTTCGTCAGGCCGACCTACCTGTCCTGCGGCCCTCCGGCACGTCGCCGAGGCCAGGGGACATGCCCCCTGCCCTGCGCGACCGCTCCGGAGTCGCAGGGCAGAGGGGGCGTGTCCACAGGCCTCGGCGACGCGCTGGAGGGCAGCAGGACAGGTAGGTCGCCCGGACATGGGGGGAGGGAAGGCGCAGTGGAGCCGCTGCCGTTCACACGGCAGCGGCTCCAAGCCGCCGTTTTCCAAAAACCTCGCTGGGCAAGCGAGGTTGGAAAACCGCGGCTGCGAAGCAGCTGCGCCTCCCCCGTGCAAACGGCTCCCTGGGGACGGCGTTTTTGCCGTCCCCAGGCCGCCGTATTCCGCCCGTGCAGAAGGGGCCTGACTTAATTTTGTGTCTGAAGTTCTCTCTAGCAAGCTCAGCCACGCATGTGTGCCCAGGTAAGCTTCCCTGTGTGCCGCTCTGTGCCTCTGTGCCGCTCTGCTGCTTTTGCAAGGGAAACACGCGGACCAGGTGTGGTTCTCCCCAACATTAATGACCTCCCAAATAGATTATTGTTCAAAGCCTTGCTCAGGTCTTGCGAGTCGAACGCCATGGCTTCCGCGATTGAGTCAATCCATCTCATGTTGGGTCTTTCCCTACTGCCTTCAACTTTTCCTAGCGTTATTGTCTTTTCCAATGAGTCTTATCTTACCCCATAAAGGAACATGAATAACGGAACAGAATTGGCCTGTACCTGCAGGAATCCGCTAGGGTCGTTCTCCTTGATGACCTCCAGACAGTACTCCATAAGCCCCGTCGTCTGGCGTAGCTTTACTGTGCAGTGGGAGATCTGATCTCGCACCACCTGCGAAAAGAGTCAAAGACAGCAACGTTCCCGAGGGGTGCAGACAACAGAGGAAACCACAGAGTCTGGAGAATCAGGATCCAAATGGACCAGATGTCTGAGGATATTTACGTCTTTAAAACATTTGTCATATCTCTTTCTCCCTTGCAGAACTCAGGGTGGTTTACAAAACAAAGAAAACGTTGTGAGAAACACAATAAAAACAATTATCCAACCATAAAA
The DNA here is from genome assembly GCF_021028975.2 of Sphaerodactylus townsendi. Taxonomy (NCBI): domain Eukaryota; kingdom Metazoa; phylum Chordata; class Lepidosauria; order Squamata; family Sphaerodactylidae; genus Sphaerodactylus; species Sphaerodactylus townsendi. Next base: position 177,865,003 of record NC_059426.1, read on the forward strand.
ACAACTATCCAACTCATAAAAGTCACAACTCCTGGTTGAGAACTTCCAGGAGATTTGGGGGTGGTACCTGGGGAGGGTGGGGTGTCAAGGGGACCAGGACCTCAACAGGGTATAGCACCCTAGAGTCCACTCTCCAAAGTAGCTGTCTTCTCCCAGGGAACTGATCTCCATCATCTGAAGATGGTTGCAACACTGAGAGATCACCCAACCTCCTCCGAGGCCAATGAGTACATTTGTTGGTCTCAAACTCAAGAATAAGGTTGTTATTGCTAACCTCCAGGAACGTGTGTTCAGCCAATGTAACCCCCATGCTCAGAATGGGTTGACCCAGAAAGGGGCGGAGACTCAAAGCAGCAGAAGGCTGCAGAGCTCATGTAGTTTGGAGGAGACCAGGCTACCAGACTCGGACCTTGGTTTGCATAAGCCCTTAACACCTTGTTAAGGTACCTGCAATGTTGTTGGGAACTAGTGGGAAGGGAGTTGTTTATTTTTGCTATGTTGTAAATGTTGGAGTTTATTGTTTCAGGGTTTCTTTTTATGTTTGTAATGGGTGAGAGTTCTCCTGGAAACCTTCATCGTGTTGAATCCTGTTCATCAAGCCCTTGGAGTCTTCAGGAGCCAACCCATTTGCAAAGAAGAATTGGACTGGGCAGTATCAGTAGACTGTAAATAGACTTGAAAATGCAACCTGGACAGGACCTTGAAGTGTGATGTTCAATGTTGATGTTCTATGTTAAGAAAGTAAACCATTTTGTTTTTAAAAATTGTTGTTGCAAACTCATTCCAAGTTCTGCCCCACAGAACCCACAGAGAGAGGTTACACCAACACCTGAAAGTTGGCAACTCTATTGTTTCATTTTTTATTTTACTTTTTCAATTTATATCCCACCCTCCCCCGTATTTATTTATTTATTTATTTATTAGGCTTTTATACCGCCCCATCCCTGAAGGGCTCTGGGCAGCGAACAACAACAATATGAAACAGCATAAAACATCAGCAATCACAAATCATCAAACACCATACATCATAAAACCAAAAACAACAATAGATGGGGACATCCCATGTCCCCTTCTGCGTCCACGGGAGGCCACTAGTGGTGAGGTCAATTCAGTTCAAACCTGGCAGACCAGATGTAAAAGCCTGGCGGAACAGGTCCGTCTCGCAGGCCCCGAGGAGACAATTTAAGTCCCGCAGGACCCTGACCTCACTGGGGAGCCTGTTCCACCAGGTAGGGGCCAGGGCTGAAAAGGCCCTGCCCCTCGTTGAGGCCAGCCTGATAGTTTTTGGGCCAGGGACCACAAGCACATTTTCCTCCAACGAGCGGAGGGAGCTCATGGGGCAATACGGGGAGTTATTATTTGGTTCTGGACAAAGTGAGTATGTTTACTGGGACTGTAGAATACCTGGAGATTGGGCAGGGGTGGAACCATGGCTGGGTGTGGTTTGGGAAGGGTGTGGTTTCGGAACACCATAAGACACCCCCAGAGGTGGGATCCAGCAGGTTCTCGCAGGTTCCCGAGAGTAGGTGACTAATTATTTGTGTGTGCCGAGAGGGGGTGACTAATTGGCGATTTTGCCACGTGATTTTTGCCTTAGTTACGCCCCTCCTCTCAGCAGTAGCGTGCAGAACTTGAAGCAGTCTAGCAGGAGGTGCCCCGGCGTGCGTGGCAGCCTGCACCTGTGTGCATTCGTTTCCCGCCCAAGGACCGGCGCAGCGGCTGCGTCCTTGCCACAGCCCCGCCCAGGAATGCCCCGCCCCCGGAATGCCCGGCCACGCCCCCACCGTGCTCCGCCCAGCCCCATTGGCGCTACGCCACAGTTTGAATCCCACCACCATGGCAACCTGTTACTAAAATTTTTGGATCCCACCACTGGACACCCCCACCCCTCCCAAAGCATCCATTTTGTCCCAGGAAACGGATCTCTGGAGCTCAGTTGTAATTCTGGAAGGTCTCCAGCTCTAACCTGGAAGTCGGCAACTCAAGGAAGAGGAGGGCCCAGTCGTCGCCTTCTCTGAATTTCTAGTCTCATCCTCCCAGTTTGTAAGCCAAGGTCCTTCCCTCCTGACTGTCTGGGTCCTTTCTCTCTCTCTCTCTCTCTCTCTCTCTCTCTCTCTCTCTCTCTCTCTCTCTCTTTCCGCATGCATGACCGATGTCAGCTCAGCTCCCGTGAGCAGAATGCGTAATTCCAGGGACGGGAGATCTGGGGCAGAGATTAGAAAAGCCATTTTCCACCGGGGACAGAGCGCATCAGTCACTGAACGGAGGGGAAAGTTGTGTGCTCACACAAGGCTTCAAGCATGAGTAACCTCTCTCTGTGGGTTCTGTGGGGCAGAACTTGGAATGAGTTTGCAACAACAATTTTTTGAAAAACGAAATGGTTTACTTTGGGGGGCGCGCGTGGCGGGGGAGGGCGAACTTTAAACTGCGGGCTTCAAGCAGTGGTAAGATTCTAATAATTTAACAACCACCCTGGAGAGCAGAGGGCAGCATCAAAATGGGCCCGCGCCACTCTTGGACTCCATGTGGTGTTTGGGGGGCAGGGCAAGCCCTACTGGCCAGCGTTCATCTGTGCCCCCACCCTAAACTCCATGGGGAGTTCGGGGACAGGGCCCTGCAATGTCCCCTCCATGTGTCTGTGGGAAGCGGCACCCCAGCCTCTAGGCCCGTGTGCTCCCCCTCGCGACATTCATGGATATGCTGTTATACCGTCCGTCTTCCAAAGCAGCTATTTTTTTCCAGGCGAACTGATCTCTGGCCCATTATGCACAGAGCTCGTTCCTCGAGGCTCTTCGCAGTGGGGTCAAAGTGGGGTCTCGTCGCATTTCTTTGTTTACACATGAAGAAGCGCTCCACTGCTCGCTGTGGGAATTGCCGGCCCCCGCTTTCAGGCTGCTCCCGGTTAGTCACACGATTGCTTGATTTTTTTCCCCTGAATCCCTTAGATTTTGTATATCGTTGTTCTTCGTATCACTACTGCGACGACTCGTTAATTATCAGTTTTTAAAAAACAGTCACCTGTCAATCCCCCAGAAAAGGGGGGGGGGAACTGGAAGAAGCAGAAACCCTGAAGCCAGTGAAAACATTGGGGTTTGCCAGCTCTCAGGAATCACGGGGCTTCCGGGATTTGCGGTGCCATAAACATAACCTACATCAAAACCCTGCCCCGAAGGAGACGTGCCCTCACTGCGGGGCACAGCACCAGTGTATAAGCAGCCTCTGTCGCCTGGAGGCCAGTTGTAACCCAAGATCTCCAGCCGCCCTGTGGAGGTGGGTGATCGTAGTCAAAAGTCTGAGGAAGAAGGGAAGGACAAGAGCTACCCCATCCAGCCCCCTCCTACTGTTGAAGAAGAAGAAGAAGAAGAAGAAGAAGAAGAAGAAGAAGAAGAAGAAGAAGAAGAAGAAGAAGAAGAAGAAGAAGAAGAAGAAGAAGAAGAAGAAGAAGAAGAAGACGAAGAGGAAAAGGAAAAGGAAAAGAGGAGGAGGAGGAAGAGGAGGAGGAGGAAGAAGAGGAAGAGCAGGAGGAGGAGGAAGAGGAGGAGGAAGAGGAAGAGGAAGAGGAGAAGGAAGAAGAAGAGGAAGAGGAGAAGGAAGAGGAAGAAGAGGAAGAAGAGGAGGAGGAAGAAGAGGAAGAAGAAGAGGAGGAGGAGGAAGAGGAAGAGGAAAAGGAGGAGAAGTTTAGATTTATACCCCACCTTTCTCTCCTGGAAGGAGTCTCAAGGTGGCTTACAAGCTCCTTTCCCTCCCTCTCCCCACAACAGACACCTGGTGAGGCAGGTGGGGCTGAGAGAGTTCTGAGAGAACCATGACCGGCCCAGCAGGAATGTAGGAGTGCAGAAACACATCTGGTTCACCAGATAAGCCTCCGCCACTCAGGTGGAGGAGTGGGGAATCAAACCTGGTTAGAATCCACCTGCTCTTATCCTTCTTATCCTGGAAACCAGCAGTGATGTTTGAGGCCCCGTGGACATGGAGGGAGCGGAGCCAGACATTAGACAACCACTTTGCAGAGGTGCTGCTGGGGGCTCTTTCATTATGATGAATTCACTCAGGAATCTTGACTGTGGGTTTTAGTGGGAACGGCGAGCAGCTGTGGCTGCTCTCTAGCAGTGTGCTGCTATTTCTGTTTGAAGTGGCGGGAGGCCTCGTGTCTGGAGGCAGCAGCGTAAGTGGGAAACACTCACAGGCAGAGCCGCCAGCCGTCAATGCTTTCGCCAGCAGACTGCTCCTTCCTAGCCTCCCCCCTCGCCCCCCCCAAGCTTTCAAGGCGGGAATTCTAGAGGGAAACACATCTCACCGTGACATGCCTCTGAAGTTGCGGGCCGCAGATGCGAGCGAAACGGTTTCGGAGCAAAAGCTATCCGACCGTGGCCACCGAGCCCAGAAAACCCACAACAGCCAAAGGGCAGTAGGTTCAAACACTTGCTTGCCAAATATAATGTTAATGTTATTTTTGTTTGCAAAACGTGCATCGCGCCTCTCTGCCCTCACAAGGACGACTAGGTTTCATGCCACTGGATATCTGTTGGTGCGCAGAATCGCTCGACACACACGCTCTCGAGAACGCCCTCTTCCCGTCCGAATCCTCTCTGTACCCTGGTCATGAGGAAAGGTCATGAATTCTCTCCTCCAAAGAGCTACTATAGATAGCTAATAGGGTAGCATTAATGTAATTATAACTTAAAATGAAATATAATCAGAAACTTGAGATGTACTAATGTATCTTTGATATTAGATTGTGTATCATATGTTTTACTAGCTGGAAGTCCACTTTAATACACTATTCTTCTTTATTTTTATTTTTTTTCTTTCTTTATGTTTTTATATAATTTTCTTTAATGTTTTATATGCCTTCAATTATGTAAACATAACCTGAAATTGTATCTTTTTTTGTATTTCTTCTTTGTTTATTGTACACTGTGATTAAAGAAATAAAAAAATGTTTTAAAAAAAGAGAATTCTCTCCTCCGAAATTCTCCTCTGCCTCCTGTTGAATGAACTTCTGATATAAAATATTTTCCAGATACCAGCACAGAAGTATAAAGTTGTCCTGTTGGATCTGGTACTTTACATAGCAGCAGCAAAATACGGCCAGTGTATAGATTTTTATAGTACTGACACAGGAGAAGCACTTGTTCTATCATTTCTATATGTCCCGATTTACATTGTCTCTCCTGACAGGAATCTTTTTGGGGTGCTGTGTGGTTTCCGGGCTGTATGGCCGTGTTCTAGCAGCATTCTCTCCTGACGTTTCGCCTGCATCTGTGGCTGGCATCTTCAGAGGATCTGATGTTGAGAAAGCAAGTGGAGTATATATACCTATTGGGGTGTCCAGGGTGGGTGAAGAAACATTGTCTGTGAGTAACAAAGAAGACAGCCAGAATATGCTATTTCAGCCAGAAAAATCAGCAATAGCAGAACACATGATAAACTAACCTGGACATAGAATATTATTTGAAAACACAGAAATTCTGGACCACTCTGACAACCACTACGTTAGACTACACAGAGAAACCACTGAAATCCACAAGCACATGGACAATTTCAACAGAAAGGAAGAAACCATGAAAATGAACAGAACTTGGCTGCCAGTGTTGAAAAATACTAGAGTCAAGACAGTGACCAATCAGCTCCACACAAACATAGGATGACTATAGACAAAGGAAACAAAGGCCAGGATACTTCTATTCAGATGCTCCCACCAGTGACCTTGCTATCTTCATTGTTACTCCCATGCTATAGACTTCATTGTTACTCATACTTCTATTCAGTTGTCCTCAACTATTGACTTGGCTGTCTTCTTTGTTACTCACAGACAATGTTTCTTCACCCACCCTGGACACTCCAACAGGTATATATACTCCACTTGCTTTCCATTCCTACTATCAGATCCTCTGAAGATGCCAGCCACAGATGCAGGCGAAACGTCAGGAGAGAATGCTGCTAGAACACGGCCATACAGCCCGGAAACCACACAGCACCCCAGTGATTCCGGCTGTGAAAGCTTTCGGCAATACAGGAATATTTTTGTTTCTGCCTTCATGAACAGATGAAGAGTAGGCTTTGCATTGGGCCGGAGTAAAAAGATCTCCGACGTTTAGGTATTTCAAGGACGTTTCCGCACAGTTCAAATATCCCAGGATAGCCAAGTGAAATATCCCGGTTCGTGCAAGTTTTCCACACGGTTTCCGGTGCTAAAGCGGGCCTGCCCCAGTGTTGCACTGCGATATTTCCCTTATCCCAGGATTTTCAAAAACTGTCAAATTGGCAATTCTTTTCAAACATCTCGGGGTGACCGCGCTGCTGTGCGAACACCCCGGGACCAGAAACGTTTTATTTTTCCCGCCTCGCCGCTCTGGGTTTGCGCATGCAGGGGTACACTTGTGGTGTAAATGTAACCCCCATGCTCAGAATGGGTTAACCCAGAAAGGGGCGGAGACTCAAAGCAGCAGAAGGCTGCAGAGCTCATGTAGTTTGGAGGAGACAAGGCTACCAGACTCGGACCTTGGTTTGTATAAGCCAGGAGTAGGGAACTTGCGGCTCTCCAGATGTTCAGGAACTACAATTCCCATCAGCCTCTGTCAGCATGGCCAATTGGCCATGCTGGTAGGGGCTGATGGGAATTGTAGTTCCTGAACATCTGGAGAGCCGCAGGTTCCATACCCCTGGTATAAGCCCTTAACACCTTGTTAAGGTACCTGCAATGTTGTTGGGAACTACTGGGAAGGTAGTTGTTTATTTTTGCTATGTTGTAAATGTTGGAGTTTATTGTTTCAGGGTTTTTTATGTTTGTAATGGGTGAGAGTTCTCCTGGAAACCTTCATCGTGTTGAATCCTGTTCACCAAGCCCTTGGAGTCTTCAGGAGCCAACTCACTTGCAAAGAAGAATTGGACTTGGCAGTATCAGTAGACTGTAAATATAAGGACTTGAAAATGCAACCTGGACAGGACCTTGAAGTGTGATGTTAAATGTTGATGTTATATGTTAAGAAAGTAAACCATTTTGTTTTGTTTTTTAATTTGTTGTTGCAAACTCATTCCAAGTTCTGCCCCACAGAACCCACAGATAGAGGTTACATAAACACGAAAGATCCAGGCTCGTGTGGAACAAACTGGAGTATTACCTCCTGGTCCTAACTCGGCTCCTGGAAAGAAACAGGTGGGCGTGCAGAGGGAGAAACTGGGATAAAATAGACCCAGTTTGCAAGATACCGGTTGCAACCCGGCATATTTGTGCTATGTGGAAATGGCCCAAGTTTAGTTAGGTATGTCATAGGAAAGGTAATGTACGTTTTAGAATCACTGGTGATAAAAGCTAAAGATCTGGCTAGGCCCAATTGGTGCTCAGTCAGGCACTCGCTGTTTAATGGCCTATTTGGCCTGTTCATAACCCATGCTGAATAACAGTTGTGGATCAAATCCCAAGGGTGAAATTTTCCACGTGGATTGAAATCATCATTCATCCACAGCGGGGCAAGGCCAATTGGGAGAAAAAATAATAATCTGAGCCTGTAATTAAGGATGGCCACCCAGACTCTAGCCTCTGCTCCCCTGAAGCCTGTCTCCAGTCACAAAGTAGAAGAGAAGAAGAAGAGTTTGGATGTATATCCCCCCTTTCTCTCCTGCAGGAGACTCAAAGGGGCTTACAATCTCCTTGCCTTTCCCCCCCCACACACAACAAACACCCTGTCAGGTGGGTGGGGCTGAGAGAGCTCCGAGAAGCTGTGACTATCCCAAGGTCACCCAGCTAGTGTGCGCTGGAGTGCATAGGCTAATCTGAATTCCCCAGATAAGCCTCCACAGCTCAGGCGGCAGAGCTGGGAATCAAACCCGGTTCCTCCAGATTAGATACACGAGCTCTTCACCTCCTACGCCACTAGAGACACATTTTGGAACTTGGAGGCTGATTTTAAAAATTTAGATTGTACCATATCACAATGGCATACATGCGTCAATGGTGAAAAAATTGTATATTACAATGAACAATGAACTATAACACTGGATGCTCCGAAAACGCTGGGTACGCGCGAAGCATTTCTTCGTTGATTTCACTGAAAAAATGAAGTGGCTTTTCTACTACAAGAATTTTTGAATGAGTTGATGATTTGTAATATCATGAAATTTGACGGAATTGACAGTTTGAAGAGAAAACTTTGGTATGGATATGCTAAATGAGATAGTCCAATTTAATTGTTAGGATAGTATATATTGATGACAACCTTATGGGGTTTATGTATTGTGATACTTACAATTGATATGAGTTCATTGAAAAATACAAATTTCTGTCGATGTTTACAGCCTGAATGCAACGTGTGAACTGTTTGATATTTGAATGATGAAAAAATTAACATAGGCTGCCTCTCTAAGGGATACTGTATGTATTGTAACTGTTTGTATTGTAACTGATACTGTATTGTAACTCTTTATATTGTAACTGTATTGTAACTGATACTGTTACGTTATATGCTAATGTGACACGTTATTGATAATTTTTGTGTGATGGTATACTTTGTAATGAACAATATTGTGATTTGTTATTTTGCAGACTTGATTCCCCATGTCTATGAATTTTTCTTATATATTGTGATGCTTGTTGATGTTTGCTAGTATTGATATTGCTGATATTGATATTGTTACTTCTACTATTGTTGTGCGCCACCCTGAGCCCTTCAGGGGAGGGCGGGATATAAATTGAATAAACTAAACTAACTCACTTCATTACTCAAAGAAAAGAGTTTAGTCAGTTTTTCGGACACTTGGGAACCATTGATGGATTACTTGCATAAAACGGAAAAAGCTAAAACAATGCTTAGTAGTTCTGAAGATTAGTGGGTTTTTATTATAAGAACAGAGAAAAATATTTTAATTATCAGTAATGGTTATTAAGTTTCAAATTTTAAGTTTGTGGTTGAAGACCAAGTGAAATTTTTTACTGTTCGCACTCGATGGAGACGAAATTGGGAGTTTTAAGGTCAAGTGCAGTTTTTAGTTTTTTATAAGAACATAAGAACAAGCCAGCTGGATCAGACCAGAGTCCATCTAGTCCAGCTCTCTGCTACTCGCAGTGGCCCACCAGGTGCCTTTGGGAGCTCACAGGCAGGAGGTGAAAGCAATGGCCTTAAGAACATAAGAACAAGCCAGCTGGATCAGACCAGAGTCCATCTAGTCCAGCTCTCTGCTACTCGCAGTGGCCCACCAGGTGCCTTTGGGAGCTCACAGGCAGGAGGTGAAAGCAATGGCCTTAAGAACATAAGAACAAGCCAGCTGGATCAGACCAGAGTCCATCTAATCCAGCTCTCTGCTACTCGCAGTGGCCCACCAGGTGCCTTAGGGAGCTCACAGGCAGGAGGTGAAAGCAATGGCCTTAAGAACATAAGAACAAGCCAGCTGGATCAGACCAGAGTCCATCTAGTCCAGCTCTCTGCTACTCGCAGTGGCCCACCAGGTGCCTTTGGGAGCTCACAGGCAGGAGGTGAAAGCAATGGCCTTAAGAACATAAGAACGAGCCTGCTGGATCAGACCAGAGTCCATCTAGTCCAGCTCTCTGCTACTCGCAGTGGCCCACCAGGTGCCTTTGGGAGCTCACAGGCAGGAGGTGAAAGCAAGGGCCTTCTGCGGCTGTTGCTCCCGATCACCTGGTCTGCCAAGGCATTTGCAATCTCAGATCAAAGAGGATCAAGATTGGTAGCCATGAATCGACTTCTCCTCCATAAATCTGTCCAAGCGCTGATCGGAATTGAAACCTCCATGAGGGGTGGGGGGGTGGGTGAAGAGGTCTGGGCAGAGGAACTATCAGCGATGGGACTGCAGAGATAGCAGTGAGCGGGAGCTGAAAGAGAGGGTTGGAAGCGGACAGAAAGGGTTTGCCTGATCAGGAAGCAAGGAGGGAAATAAAGACCATCTCTCCTAGGAGGTATCTCGGTTCACGTGCAGTTTTTCAATCATCCTCGTTGCCCTTCTCTGCACTTTTTCTATCTCTTCGATATCCTTTTTGAGATGCGGCGACCAGAACTGAACACTGGACTCCAAGTGCGGTCGCACCACGGCTTTATATAAGGGCATGACAATCCTTGCAGTTTTATTCTTGTCTGTTATACCTCTAAGAACGAGGGGCGGCGGCATCAGGCTCAGCAAAAATCTGGAGTTGATCTCGGTTAGAGTCCCGCCTGTCTAGGCCAGGATCACGACCTTCCTGTGTCCTGGACGGGGCTGTTTCCTTCATGTGCCGGAGTCAGAGCAGTCGCCGGCTGTGATTTATAGAGAAGGGGCCTAGCGCGGCAGATGGTGGATCCTTCGCTAATATCCAGAGAGTGTCAACTCTGGGCAGAGCGGCCAGCAATTTCATTATCTGGGGAGAACAGGAATCTCAGCTTAAGCTGGAAAGACGATAAGAAGATAAAGGACGGTCCCCCCCTTATCTTTGATCTCCCACTCCGGGGCTCCTGGCTAAGGCGTTGCGGCAAGGGGGGGGGTGCAGAAAGCTTTCCTAATACGTTCACGGACAGCGGAATTGTGGCTCAGCAAAAGTGCTTGCAAAGTATCTATCCCAGTGGTGGCGAAGCTATGGCACAAATGCCAGAGGTGGCACACAGAGCCCTCTCTGTGGGCATGCACAGAGTGTCCCCCCCACATCTAGGCTGGCCTGGACAGCTGGACAGCTGGGCTTGATTATTAGCATTAAACCTAAGACCTAGTTTTGGGGAAGTAGTGTAGGTAACCATGTTAAGTGCTGTTAAACCCCACTGATTTTCATGTGAAGAACTAAAGCGTAATCCTTTACCTGGGAGTAAGCTCGGTTGCTGGCAATGGGGCTTGCTTCTGAGTAAACTCTCCTAGGGTCGTGATTCCCCCGTTGGAAGAGCTGCACAGTTGCTTCAAAGCAAAGCCACCGACTACCACCAACCTTACTCCTGAGTAACACACGCCTTGGAGCCAACTGTTTTTTCTGAACTAAAACCTCAGTATTCAGGTTAAATTGCCATGTTGGCACTTTGCGATAAATAAGTGGGTTTTGGGTTTCAATTTGGGCACTCGGTCTCGAAAAGGTTCGCCATCACTGATCTATCCACTACAAAAAAATCCAAACGTAACCAGGCTGACGTGTTCTTCGTGGTCAAATCAATATGAAATCCTCCAATGATTTTAATATTATTCAATAGTTAATGATCTAACCCTAAAGGTGCTTGAGAGATGTGGGTCTCTAGTCCTATACAACACATACCCAGCGTTCAAATTTCATTAAAACACTTTTAAAAAGCAAAGAAAAGATGTTAGAAGGATGTAGTTAGGTCTACATTTGTATTTATGTATTATTGTTGTCTCTTTTTTTTCTTTTCTTTTTCTTTTAAACTAATAATAAGAGAAGGGGTATAAGGTGCTATATATGATCTGCGATAACAATCTGTAGGATGCATTCGTAGCTGTTTTCATTTCTTCTCTGTCTTCACTTTCTTTCATTGCTTTTACTCTTCACTTCTTGCTATCTTTTTTGGGAAATGCTAAGATGTTGTAAGAAGCGATTCTATTGAATCAATTTTAACCTTTCAATAAACTGTTAATTTAAAAAGAAAAGAAAAAGATAAAGGAAGCCAGCAAGGGAAGCGGTAGGCCCGTTAGATGACAAAGGAACAAAGGGTGTGCTAAAAGATGACAGGGAGATTGCAGAGAAGCTGAATGAATTCTTTGCATCTGTCTTCACCCAAGAGGAGGTGAGGAAAATTCCTGCACCTGAACCAAGCTTCTTAGGAGGTGAATCCGAGGAACTAGCGAAGATAGTGGTAGACAAGGAAGAAGTTCTGGCAGCCATTGATAAACTAAATGCTACCAAATCCCCTGGCCCAGATTGCATTCACCCAAGAGTTCTTAAAGAACTCAAGCATGAAATTGCTGATCTTCTCACTTTAATATGCAACTTATCCCTGAAATCAGGCTCCATCCCTGAAGACTGGAAGATGGCCAATGTCACACCAATCTTTAAGAAAGGATCTAGGGGGGACCCGGGAAATTACAGGCCAGTCAGTTTGACATCTGTTCCTGGTAAATTAGTAGAATCTATCATTAAAGATAAAATTATAAAACATATAGAAAAGCAAGACCTGCTGAGAAAGAGTCAGCATGGCTTTTGCCAAGGCAAATCCTGCCTTACAAACTTACTAGAGTTATTTGAGGGTGTAAACAGGCATGTGGATAAGGGGGAACCAGTGGACATTGTCTACTTGGATTTCCAAAAGGCTTTTGACAAAGTTCCTCACCAGAGACTATTGAGAAAACTCAGCAATCAAGGAAGGGGAAGTCCTCCTATGGATTAAAAACTGGTTGAGAAACAGGAAGCAAAGAGTGGGTGTAAATGGGAAATTCTCACAATGGAGAGATGTATGGAGTGGTGTCCCCCAAGGATCCGTTTTGGGACCAGTGCTCTTTAACCTATTCATAAATGACCTGGAAGTAGGGGTGGGTAGCGTGGTGACCAAGTTTGCAGATGATACCAAATTATGTAGGGTGGTGAGAACCGCAAAGGATTGCGAAGAGCTCCAAGTGGACCTTGATAAATTAGGTGAGTGGGCTAGGAAATGGCAAATGCAGTTCAATGTAGCAAAATGTAAAGTGATGCACATAGGGGCAAAAAATCAAAACTTCACATACATGCTACAGGGGTCAGTGCTATCAGTCACAGACCAGGAAAGGGATTTGGGCGTCTTAGTTGATAGTTCCATGGGAATGTCAACTCAATGCATGGCAGCTGTGAAAAAGGCAAACTCTATGCTGGGGATCATTAGGAAAGGAATTGATAATAAAACTGCAATGATTGTCATGCCCTTATATAAAGCAGTGGTGCGACCGAACTTGGAGTACTGTGTTCAGTTCTGGTCGCCACATCTCAAAAAGGATATCAAAGAGATAGAAAAAGTGCAGAGAAGGGCAACGAGGATGATTGAGGGACTGGAGCGCCTTCCTTATGAGGAGAGGCTGCAGCGTTTGGGACTCTTTAGTTTGGAGAGGAGACGTCTGAGGGGGGATATGATTGAAGTCTATAAAATTATGCATGGGGTAGAAAATGTTGACAGAGAGACATTTTTCTCTCTTTCTCACAATACTAGAACCAGGGCATACATTGAAAATGCTGGGGGGAAGAATTAGGACTAATCAAAGGAAACACTTCTTCACGCAACGTGTGATTGGTGTTTGGAATATGCTGCCGCAGGAGGTGGTGATGGCCACTCACCTGGATAGCTTTAAAAGGGGCTTGGACAGATTTATGGAGGAGAAGTCGATCTATGGCTCCCAATCTTGATCCTCCTTGATCTCAGATTGCAAATGCCTTAGCAGACCAGGTGCTCGGGAGCAGCAGCAGCAGAAGGCCATTGCTTTCACATCCTACATGTGAGCTCCCAAAGGCACCTGGTGGGCCACTGCGAGTAGCAGAGTGCTGGACTAGATGGACTCTGGTCTGATCCAGCAGGCTAGTTCTTATGTTCTTAAACTTCATAGGAATTTGCTTGTTTTAAAGATAATAAAGGACAATTCCAAAGGGAGGAATAGCTTTTGCACCTGGCATTGCAGGTTAAAAGAGATTGTTTAGCAGTCACGGACAACTTTGTGTCTTCTTAACTAGGATGGCCCCTTGCTCTCTATGCCTGCTATTGTAAGATCAAGGAGGCTGATTTCAACAGTTGACGCGTCTAGGGTTTACATCAGTTGTTAAACTCTAAAGTCCTGGCCCAATAACAGATTTAAGAGGCGAGAGGTAAGGTAGAGCTTCCAGAATATGACCCGACGTGGTCCTGGAACGCCTTGTGTTTTCTTTTAGAACCGTGTCAAAAGTATCCAAAGTACCCTGTAAATCTAGGTAGACGAGTGAGCATGTAAGGCCAATGGCTAAAAGATAAATTATAAAGGGATAATTGGGTAGACGAATGTCTCATAGTAACAAACTCATAGATAACTACGGAGAAATTGCCGCAAACCAACTGAATTATTAATGTCGTCTCAAAGGAAAGGGCCTCGGCTGCATAATCTGTAGGAACCAGTCACGAAAACGACGATTCCGTGTGTAACCAATTAGAAGGAGACACAGTATTTAGTGTCTGGAAAGCTGTTCCTATAAAAGGTTTAACCTCTTGCGTGGTTGGAACGCCAGTCCTTTGTACAAATTCCCTTGCTTAAGCAATGACGCTGTTTTACACCTCTACTCTTGAACTCACCCACGGTCTCTTGATGGGGTGGGGATCCACAGGGTACAGAGAAGTGCAGAGAAGGGCAACGAGGATGATTGAAGGATTGGAGCACCTTCCTTATGAGGAGAGGCTGCAGCGTTTGGGACTCTTTAGTTTGGAGAGGAGACGTCTGAGGGGGGATAGGATTGAAGTCTATAAAATTATGCATGGGGTAGAAAATGTTGACAGAGAGAACTTTTTCTCTCTTTCTCACAATACTAGAACCAGGGGGCATTCATTGAAAATGCTGGGGGGAAGAATTAGGACTAATAAAAGGAAACACTTCTTCACCCAAAGTGTGATTGGTGTTTGGAATATGCTGCCACAGGAGGTGGTGATGGCCACTAACCTGGAGAGCTTTAAAAGGGGCTTGGACAGATTTATGGAGGAGAAGTCAATCTATGGCTCCCAATCTTGATCCTCTTTGATCTGAGATTGCAAATGTCTTAGCAGACCAGGTGCTCGGGAGCAGCAGCAGCAGCAGAAGGCCATTGCTTTCACCTCCTGCAGGTGAGCTCCCAAAGGCACCTGGTGGGCCACTGCGAGTAGCAGAGAGCTGGACTAGATGCTGATCCAGCAGGCTAGTTCTTATGTTCTTATGTTCTAACACTTGTGCAACACCACTAAACAAAAATCCTGTGTAGACTGCCCCCCAGAGAGGGGCAGACCAGTGTGTTGAAGCAGTTAAGAGAACCGGGTGTGATTCCCCACTCCTCTTAATGAGCGGCGGACTCTTATCTGGTGAACTGGATTTGTTTCCCCACTCCTACACTCCTGCTGGGTGACCTTAAGCTAGTCACAGTTCTCTCGGAACTCCCTCAGCCCCACCTGCCTCACAAGGTGTCTGTTGTGGGGAGGGGAAGGGAAAGGAGTTTGTAAGCCACCTCGAGTCTCCTTACAGGAGGGAAAAGTGGGGTATAAATCCAAAGTTGTCGTCCTCCTCCTCCCCCTCCTTCTTCATAGGGTCCCAGGTCCCCAATGATAAGATAAACTTTAAGATAAGATAAGATAAACTTTAATGTCATTGTTCACACACAATGAAAATACAAACATCCTCGGATGCACATTTCTGCAGTCCTCACTGGGGAATCAAACCCACAATCCCCCTTCCAACCATCTCTACACAGCCACAGCCCCGTCAACGCGACACCACGGAGTTTAGCGTAGCCACAGCTCTAGAGTAGAAGCTGTCTCTGCGCCTAGTTGTCCTTGTTTTTATGATCCTATATCATCTGCCAGATGGTAATATCTCAAAAAAAAAAAGAGTATGCAGGGTGAGACGGGTCTTTCGGAATATTCTGAACTTTCTTTAGGCAGCGGGAAATATAGAGTTCTTCCAAAGAGGGGAGAAGGCATCCAATTATTCTCTGGGCAGTAGTAATCACGCTATGGAGTATCTTCCTATCTGCCACTGTGCAACTGGCAAACCTTGCCCAGATGCAGTATGTCAGGACAATAGCCACTGGTAGGGGATGAGGGGGTATGTTCAGTGCTGGGATCCAAAAATTTTCGTAACAGGTTCCCATGGTGGTGGGATTCAAACTGTGGCATAGCGCCAATGGGGCTGGGCGGGGCACGACGGGGGCATGGCTGGGCATTCTGGGGGCAAGGCATTCCTGGGCGGGCATTCCTGTGCCAGTCCTTGGGTGGGAAACGAATGCACGCAGGCGCAGGCTGCCACGCACACCGGTGCACCTCCTGCTAGACTGCTTCCAGTTCTGCGCGCTACTGCTGAGAGGAGGGGCGTAGCTAAGGCAAAAATCACGGGGCAAAATCACCAATGAGTAACCCCCTCTCGGCACACACCAATAATTAGGCACCTACTCTCGGGAACCTGTGAGAACCTGCTGGATCCCACCTCTGGGTAGGTTGCCAGACCCAGGTTGGGAAACTCCTGGACATTTGGGGAGGTGAAACCTGGGGAGGAACAGAGCCACCGAGTCCACTCCCCAAATCACCCACTTTGGAATTCCCTTTCCAAAGCCGCCATTTTCTCCAGGGGGCCTGATCTCTGTAGCCTGCAGAGGAGAAGGAATTCTGGGAGATCTCCTGGAATCACCTGGAGGCTGGCAACCCTAGAAGTGCCCGGGACAGGGCTGGCGGCAGGAATTCCGATCGGGAGATTATACAGAGCTGGCGGGAAGCCTGCAAAATATCCCCGTCCTGTGGATTCCCCAACTCCTTTCCCGCCTTCGAGCGCCACAAGGACTTCCCAAATTGGCTCTAATTAGCAGCCGTCACAAAGTGTTTGGCTCATCAGCTGCGGCTCCTCCCAAGCCCGAAAGAGAGGCAGGCAATCCACGTACGACCGAAATCCCAAGCACAGCTGTGAGCCTGGCCGAGCGCAAGCCCGTTGCTTCTTCTTACTTTTAGAGCTTGACGGAATAGGATGACCCAAACCTTCCACGCAAGGGAAGGCCTCTCTCCGGCAGACCTAAGATGTCCCCGGAGGCTATTGCCTTCTGCTGAAATGTCTCAGGGACTGGATACGCTAAGAACAGGGATGGGGGGCAGATTATTGCTCCCAAGGGCAGGAAAACAGCTTGAGGGATTTATCAGCTTCGGCCGATAAACCAGCCCCAGATGTTCCTCCAAAAGCCTCATCCGGCCCCTGATCTGATCCCCGTTAGATTACCGAGACACGCTCTACTAGATGTTACAGAGGGCCAGGGGGGTATAGGGGATAGACTGGCAGGCGAGGACCCCAGGTGACCTGGTTTTGAATCCCCAGTTCTACCATGGAAGGTCACGAGGTGAACTTGGGTCTCTCACAAACTCTCAGCCTGGCCTGGCCTACCTTACAGGCAGGGGCATATCCAGAGGTGGGATCCAACCAGTTCTAGAGAAGTGGTTACTAATTTTTCCAGAGTGCCGAGAAGGGGTTACTAAAGCAACCTCCCTGCCCAATAGGGACTGGAGGTGCGTGTGTGCGGCGGCACCACTGTTTGAATCCCACCACCGTTGGAACCTGTTATTAAAATTTTTGGATCCCACCACTGGGCATATCTACAGAAAATGGCCCCCAGGGCAAACACTGAAATTGCACACGCACACACACAAATCCCAGGTCTACCAATATTCTGGACACAGAATATTATTTGAAAACACAGAAATTCTGGACCACTCTGACAACCACTATGTCAGACTACATAGAGAAGCCATTGAAATCCACAAGCACATGGACGATTTCAACAGGAAGGAAGAAACCATGAAAATGAACAGAATTTGGCTGCCAGTTTTGAAAAACTCTAGAGTCAAGACAGTGACTAATCAGCTCCACACAGGCACAGGATGACTATAGACAATCACAGGGAATAAAGGCCAGACTAGTTCTATTCAGATGCCTCACCTATTGACCTTACTATCTCCATTGTTACTCACATGCTACTCTTCATTGTTACTCACTTGCCAGGCCACTCCTATTCAGATGCCCTCACCTATTGACCTTTACTCACAGGTATATATACTCCACTTGCTTTCCTTTCCAACTATCAGATCCTCTGAAGATGCCAGCCACAGATGCAGGCGAAACATCAGGAGAGAACGCTGCTAGAACACAGCCATACAGCCCGGAAACCACACAGCACCCCAACACAGAATCTGTTTATTGCTTCAAGGTTCAAGACCTAACAAATCCCACTGATGCCAATTTCTTCCTTTTTTCCCTTCAACCTGGGTTTCAGTCACTTCCTGCTTGCCTTTGCAAACTACGGCAAGCAGGAAGTGTTCTATTCCCAACCTGCTTCCGTCCGCGGTTATGGTGGATTCCCCAGGCGACCACCATGGGAATGGATTCTCTGGGGAGCCACCACGCTGCAGCAGTAAGTGGGTGATTCTTGGGTACGTGGTTCGCAGGGAAACACAGCATTCCCCGTGCAAACCATGTCTCTTCCTGCCGCTAGAATACCAGCGATTCCAGCTGGTCCTTGCCCCGGCCATGCAAATGGAGGAACAAGCAACATGGGGTCATTTAACCCTTTAGTGTTGCCTGTGCAGAATCAGCGTATATCAGTGGTGGCGAACCTTTGGCACTCCAGATGTTATGGACTACAATTCCCATCAGCCCCTGCCAGAATGGCCAATTGGCATGCCGGCAGGGGCTGATGGGAATTGTAGTCCATAACATCTGGAGTGCCAAAGGTTTGCCACCACGGGCCTGTATGTTTTGGACTTTGATTTGAAAGGACAAGTTAAAAAACTGAATCAAAATAATAAAAGAAAACACGAAATCCTGTTAAAAATGGATGCTTTGATTGTCCCTTACCCCCACAGGGTTGATTTAACGGGGCTTTTTAAAATTTGCCACTTGTTGATTTTCTTGTTCGGCGTTGTGAATTATTAACAACGGTTTAATTGTAGCGCTCCAACTGTATCGATTTGCTCTCACTCCTCTGCAATTCCACCTGATTTGTATTTTCGAGCAGCGCCACAGTCACAGTGCCTTTCGTTCTCCGTTTTATTGGCACGTAGTTTTAAACTGTAGTTTAGATCATTGATTTTCAACTGCTTTTTGGGGCCAGGATGTAGACTGGATTTCCAGTATGGACGTTTGTACTGTATCTTTGTTTACAAGAAACGTTTTATGCATTGCTTAAGCTTGCTGGGTATGTAAGAAAGAAGAAGAGAAGAGGAGTTTGGCTTTATATTCCCCCCTTTCTTTCCTGTAAGAAGACTCAAAGGGGCTTCCAATCTCTTTTGTCTTCCCCCACCCCCCACTCAACAAACACCCTGTGAGGTGGGTGGGGCTGAGAGAGCTCTGAAGAACTGCGACTAGCCCAAGATCACCCAGCTGGCATGTGTTGGAGTGCACAAGCTAATCTGGTTCACCAGATAAGACTCCACAGCTCAAGTGGCTGAGAGGAGAATCAAGCCCGGTTCTCCAGATTAGAGTGCACCTGCTCTTAACTAGTACCCCATGCTGGTGCCAAGCTGGTTGTGTGGACAGGGTAGAATTCACAGAGCTCACCATTCTAGCATCCTCAGGGCCGACCCCCCAAATGTCCAGGGAAATATCCAGAGGTGGGATCCAGCAGGTTCTCACAGGTTCCCGAGAGTAGGTTACTAATTATTTGTGTGTGCCGAGAGGGGGTTACTCATTGGTGATTTTGCCACGTGATTTTTGCCTTAGTTACGCCCCTCCTCTCAGCAGTAGTGTGCAGAACTTGAAGCAGTCTAGCAGGAGGGGCACCGGCGTGCGTGGCAGCCTGCGCCTGCGTGCATTCGTTTCCTGCCCAAGGACCGGTGCAGCGGCTGCGTCCTTGCCACAGCCCCGCCCAGGAATGCCCCGCCCCCAGAATGCCCGGCCACGCCCCCCGGAATGCCCCGCCCAGCCCCATTGGCGCTACGCCACAGTTTGAATCCCACCGCCATGGGAACCTGTTACTAAAATGTTTGGATCCCACCACTGGAAATGTCGATTTCCCAACCCGAAGCTAGGAGCGACTGTGGGTGCAGCTACAAAAATGGATGCCTCTTCTCACCTGTACCTGGACTTCACACACCCAGAGGAAGTCCAGGTACAGGTGAGAGGACAGATAATTTTAAAAATGCGCTGGGAAAGAGGGGCGAGAGGCAGAATAAACCAAACACCGGTGGTGGCTGAAGAAGAAAAGGAAGAATTTGGACTTATATCCCACTTTTCTCAACTGTGAGGAGTCCCAAAGTCCCCCGCTCTTAACCGCTAGACCTCACTGGTTCCGACTGAAGGACAAGGAAGTTTTTGGAAAGCAGACGCTTCCATGCCTGCAGAGAAAGGAGGCCAGCAGGGAAACCTCACAGAGGGGACGGGGGTGGAGTTAAATTTCTGCTGAGGAGGCACAAACGCATTCAGCTTAACTGGACCAGAAAACATTTCCTGGCTCACCGCCTTTTGCCATCCGAGGGGAAGGCCTCTGGCTCCAAGCCTCCTCTCTGCTGGGTTTGCGGAGGTGCAGCAGTGGCGTGGGAGGTGAAGAGCTCGTGTATCTAATCTGGAGGAACCGGGTTTGATTCCCAGCTCTGCCGCCTGAGCTGTGGAGGCTTATCTGGGGAATTCAAATTAGCCTGTGCACTCCCACACATGCCAGCTGGGTGTCCTTGGGCTAGTCACAGTTTCTCGGAGCTCTCTCAGCCCCACCTACCTCACAGGGTGTTTGTTGTGAGGGGGGAAGGGCAAGGAGATTGTCAGCCCCTTTGAGTCTCCTGCAGGAGAGAAAGGGGGGATATAAATCCAAACTACTACTCCTCCTCCTCTTCTTCTTCTTCTTCTTCTTCTTCTTCTTCTTCTTCTTCTTCTTCTTCTTCTTCTTCTTCTTCAATCCTCCCTCCTTGTGGACCAAAAGTTTCCCTTCAGTGAGTTCTCCTCCACAGCCACAACCGCCCACGAAAAGGGATCATGAACTAGGCGCAGGGGTCTGCAACCTGCGGCTCTCCAGGTGTTCATGGACTACAATTCCCATCAGCCCCTGCCAGCATGGCCAACTGGCCACCCAATTGGCCATGCTGGCAGGGGCTGATGGGATTTGTAGTCCATGAACATCTGGAGAGCCGCAGGTTGCAGACCCCTGATTAGGGATTAGCTGGGACCTGAGGATCCCCTGGGATTCAAACTCATCTCCAGGCTACAGATATTTGTTATCTGGGAGAAAACAGATGATTTGGAGGGCTCTGTCCGCCCCAGGCTCCATCCCCAAATCTCCTGGATTTCTCCAGTCTGGATTTGGCAACCCTACACCCCCCCCCCATCCCTTGCTAGTGGCCGGGGTGTGTGTGGTACGGACCTGTCAACTCTAATCAGAATCCGCTCTATCTCTGGCAGCTAAGAGAGCCAGCAAGGTGTAGTGGTTAAGAGTAGGTGCACTCTAATCTGGAGAACCGGGTTTGATTCCCCGCTCTGCCACTTGAGCTGCAGAGGCTTATCTGGGGAACCGCATTAGCTTGTGCATCCAACACACACCAGCTGGGTGACCTTGGGCTAGTCACAGTTCTTCGGAGCTCTCTCAGCCCCACCTACCTCACAGGGTGTTCGTTGTGGGGAAGAGGGGAAGGAGATCATAAGCCTCGTTACAGGAGAGGAAGGGGGGATATAAATCCAAACTTTTCTTCTCTTCCTCTCCTAAGGTCGCCACTTCTGGCTTGGAAAATTCCTTGAGGTTTGGGAGTTGCAGCCTGAGGAGGGGGTTGGGGGGCAGGGCGGGGGGACCTCAGAAGATCTGATGCCATCGAGTCCACCTTCCAAAGCAGCCATTTTCTTCAGGGGGGGGGGCTGATCTCTGTCACCCGGAGATCAATCGTAATAGCAGGGGCCTCCAGGCGGCCCCTGGAAGTTGGCAACACTATTCAGAAGGCAGTGCCATGGTTCCCAGCTCTGACTTGGGGTGAGGACCTGAAGGGGGAAAAGTTTTCAGGAGAGACCTACTTGAGATACAGTGCGCAAAACCCCTCCTCTTTTTATTTTATTTATTTACTATATTTATAAAGCGCCCTCCCCCAGAGGGCTCTTGAACCAGCCTTGGTCGGAGAGGGCAGGATATAAATTTAATAAATAAATAAAGCAGCCGTTCTCTCTAGGGAAACCCGTCTCTCTCATCTGGAAACCAGCTATAATTCAGCGGGATCTCTAGGCCCTTCCTGGACGTTGGGAACCCTGCTGGCAGTCTACCCTCCCCCCCTCAAATCCTCTCCCTTCGGCCGACTGGTTAGTGGTCCCGTGCGCACGAGGCCGCCCCTTCTCCATCCATCCATCCACGGGTGTTTCTATGGCAACAGTCACCATAGCGATAGTCAGCCTTCCCCGCCTGCATCCTTTGTGGGGCCTGCTAAAGCCTAATCCACCTCGGTGCTCATATCATTCCTGCATTCTGTGGTGGGGGGTGTCCCTTTCCCCTCCCCCACTGGTGAGGTTAGGGGGAGCAGGGGGACCCTCCAGCAAGGTATTCTCTGGACCATCTGGTCCAGACCGGAGGGAAGAACTGGGGGTTTGGTCCAGAAAGGTAGCCCAGGAATGCCGTGAATTCCCCTCGAGTTTGCCCGCTAGGGACACTTCTCTTCTAGCCTTCTTATTATTACAGTTTAGATTATTATTGAGAGGGGAGAGCGAAGCTCCTTGGGTGATAAACATCTATTTTTAAAATATATTACTGGCGCCGCAGGATTTAGGATGTTTAAATGGCATTGAAGAAAGTTGCTAATTATGTTTTTAAGGGCTGCGTTTCAATGTTTTATGGAATTATATCGGAGATTCTCACGTGAAGGCTGTTAGCCCGGCCTGAGCCGGGAAAGGGAGGGATAGTAAACTGAATAAAATAAACAAACAATTTCTCTGTTTCTATGCCCTAAATACAATAAGATACGCATGAAATACATGAATTCCATTTTCTTGCAATGTTCTCAGTGGCATGAGTGTGATAAGATCCCCAATCTCCTGAACAGCTCTGATATGCTCTTTTGTGAAACGGTTGCAAATTTTGTACTGGAAATTAGTAGTTTTAACTGCACTTCTTAACCTTGTTTTGTTTTAAAACTTTGTCCTGTTTTGTATGCCAATAAAGGCTTGTGTTGTGAACAAACAAACAATAAATCGGGTGTTGTGGGTTTTTCGGGCTGTATGGCCGTGTTCCGGTAGTGTCTTCTCCTGACGTTGCGCCTGCATCTGTGACTGGCATCTTCAGAGGATCTTCTGAAACGTCAGGAGAAAATGCTACTGGAACACGGTCATACAACCCGGAAAACCCACAACACCCCAGTGATTCCGGCCATGAAAGCCTTCGACAAAACAATAAAGAAATAATAAACCTCAAAGGGCGTGGCTTGTAAGCACCCCGCCCCCGCCCCCCAAAAACTGCTACAGATTCTTTCCCCCAGGGGGAATAAGGTATTGATTTACCCCACAAGAGATCCTGTCCGGCAAAAACTGAAAAGCAAAGAGGGCATTGTGCCGTGACAATTAAGGGGAAAAAATTCTACAACCCATCAAAACAAAGCAGCTGGAACCGGTCAAGTGGAAAGCTGGACGTTGTCTTTCAAAACAAGGGAACCGTTCCCAGTTTCTGCAGAATCAGTGTTGAGCAACGCTTGTGATATGGCATTGGGCAACGGGATGCTCAGGTGTGTGCAGAGACTGGAGCCAACAGACAGGCTTGGCAGACCGACCAAATGGTCAAGCTACCCCTGGGTTGCCAACGGCCAGGAGGCACCAGGAGATCTCTCGTCGTTACAAGTTACGATTGAGGTGCCCAAACCCAAATATGGGCCTTTCCCCACTTACCTTAAGCCCCGCGCTACTCTCCTCAAGTAGTGCGGGGTCCCGGGGCACTCCCCACGACAGGGGCGGCAACAGCACAGCCGCCCCGACGCTGCCGCTGTCGCGCCCCCTCAGCGCACTGCATCCCTGGCGCTGGAGAAAACGGCACCTTTTGATGATCCTGCGCAGAGTGCGGGGTTGTGGGGACGCCCTGGCGTGCACCAGGGATGCCGCGCGCTGCTCTCAGGGGGGATCGGGATGAGCGGGGAAACACCCTATGATTGAGGTTTAACGATTGACTATTTGCATTTAGTTTATACTTGTATTGCACATATTGTTGTTAAACGCGAGTGCATTTTGTAAGTGTAACCCCCATGCTCAGAATGGGTTGACCCAGTAAGGGGTGGAGACTCAAAGCAGCAAGAGGCTGCAGAGCTCATGTAGTTTGGAGGAGACAAGGCTACCAGACTCGGACCTTGGTTTGAATAAGCCCTTAACACCTTGTTTAAGGGTTCTTTTTGTGGTTGTAATGGGTGAGAGTTCTCCTGGAAACCTTCCTCATGTTGAATCCTGTTCACCCAGCCCTTGGAGTCTTCAGGAGCCAACCCACTTGCAAAGAAGAATTGGACTTGGCAATATCAGTAGACGGTAAATATAAGGACTTGAAAATGCAAACCTGAACAGGACCTTGAAGTGTGACGTTAAATGTTGATGTTTGATGTTATATGTTAAGAAAGTAAACCATTTTGTTTTTTCTAAATTTGTTGTTGCAAACTCATTCCAAGTTCTGCCCCACAGAACCCACAAGTTGAGGTTACATAAGCAGGAAGGATTATTTAGATTGGAGATTCAAGGAGCGCTTTTGCACGCATGCAAACACAAGAATTGTCATCATAAAGGTGTAAAATGCACCGCTGTCTTAGGACAAGCGTGTTAGCCCTTAGGGTATAAAAGTGGATTGGTTGTATTTACTCAGTGCACCCGCCCCGCAATTGTTTTGAGTATGGTGGACTTCTGGTGGCACTTGGAGATCTCTCGCTTTTACGACTGATCTCCACATGGCCGAGATCAGCTCCCCTGGAGAAAACGCTGCTTTGGAGGGCGGGGTCTACGGCACTCTGCCTTGCTGAGGTCCCCGCCTTCCCAAATCTCACCCATCCCAGGCTCCGCCCCTTAAATACCACAATGTAAATAAAGAGCATGGACAAAATGAAGTCTCTAATAATGAGGAACCAAGATGGCTGCTTCGTTAGCTCCCTGGGTCACCTGATCCCGGCTACGCTGCTTCCTGCAATACCACCATCTGACCACTTGTAATGGCGGCGCTGCAGAGAAAAAGCCACCAGTTCCTGCTACTCGCAAGGGGCTTGAAGGGTGAGGCACTGGGGTCCTTCCACCAGCATCCCTGGCTGGAGACCCCCCACCTAGTACCTTGTGCAACTGTAAGCAGAGAAGCTGCTCCCTCTTTTCAAAAGAAGCCCCATAGTCCCTTCCCCTGTCTCGATTCCCCCACGGCCAATCAGAGCCATCCCAGACTCACCTTGAGCTTGTGTTCGTGTTCCTTGTTGACCCGTGTCAACAGCTGGGCTTTCCTCCGGTTGAGAGCATCGATCAGCGCGTCGCACTGGGCAACCAGGCAGGCCTCAAACTCCACGCTGTTCTCCTGTTGGGCAAAACCACCTGTCAGTCAAGCGGCGGGACTCTCCTGACACACAGTCTCAGTTGGGAATCATAGACTCATATAGTTGGAAGAGACCTCAAGGGCCGTCAAGTCCAACCCCCTGCAATGAACACGATATTAGAGGGGAGGTCTAACCCATGCAGAAGAGAGAGGTACAATTACATCCCTCGATTTAGAGGATACTATAGAGAGCAAAGTTGTATAGATACTAGTGGTGACATACACTACCTGAATTTGCTGCACCATGTTTCGGAGCTGAACGAGGAACTCCTTGGCTTCCTTTGCTCTGTCTGACAATCCATTCAGTGCCTGCGACAGCTGGCTCTGTGGGGAGGAAGGAAAGAAGAGGGTTAGTGTCCTCACCTGGAGGCCAACGCGCTCTGCACAGTCTCAGTGAACTCTTGTCAGAGTCAGCCCTGGATGGGGAGACCACCAAGAACGTAAGAACAGTTCTTCAAGTACATCAAAAGTAGGAAGCCAGCTAGGGAAGAGGTAGGCCCATTAGATGTCGAAGGAACAAAAGGTGTGCTAAAGGATGACAGGGAGATTGAAGAGAAGCTGAATGAATTCTTTGCATCTGTTTTTACCCAAGAGGAGGTGAGGAAAATTCCTGCATCTGCACCAAGCTTCTTAGGAGGCGAATCCGAGGAACTAGCAAAGATACCGTGTTTCCCCGAATATAAGACAGTGTCTTATATTAAATTTTGCTCCCAAAGATGTGCTATATCTTATTTTCAGGGGATGTCCTATTTTTCTGTGTTCTGTTCGTCAGGCATGCTTCCAAACAAAAACTTTGCTATGTCTTACTTTCGGGGGATGCCTTATATTTTGCACCTCAGCAAAACCTCTACTATGTCTTATTTTTTGGGGATGTCTTATATTCGGGGAAACAGGGTAGTGGTAGACAAGGAAGAAGTTCTGGCAGCCATTGATAAACTAAATGCTACCAAATCCCCTGGCCCAGATTGCATTCACCCAAGAGTTCTTGAAGAGCTCAAGCATGATGATCTTCTCACTTTATGCAGAGTTATGCAGAGTAATGATGAAAATTAAAAAAGGCAAGAAGGTATATATGTAAGAATAACATCTGTGTTGAGGCTAAATATCCATTGAATTGCAAGGGACAATGTACGTAAGTGGTTTTTAAAAAATATTTGCAACAGAATGAATATGTCGTTATCCATTAATAAAATTAGCTTCATCAGCAATTAACGCTTACAAAAGTATAAATACAAGACCATCTATATGATGCTTATGTGAACTACACAATTGCTAAACAACCCAGAAAACCCACAACACCCGAGTGATTCCGGCCATGAAAGCCTTTGACCATACAACCAAAATTGTTTCTATCAGCAAAATATGCTTTCAAAAAGGATAGAGAACCCAATAATCAGTCTATGTCAGTGGTGGCGAACCTATGGCTCAGGTGCCAGAGGTGGCACTCAGAGCCCTCTCTGTGGGCACGCGCAAACAGAGTCATCCCCCCCGCACACACACGTAGGCTTGCCTGGGTTGCTGGGCTCAATTATTAGCATTAAACCTAAGACCTCGTTTTGGGGAAGCAGTGTAGGTAGCCCTGTTAAGCGCTGTTCAACCCCACTGATTTTCATGCGAAGAACTAAAGTGCAATCCTTTACCTGGGAGTAAGCTCGGTTGCTGGCAATGAGGCTTGCTTCTGAGTAAACCTTCCTAGGGTTGTGATTCACCCATTGGAAGAGTTGCACGATTGCTTCAAAACAAAGCCACCGACTACCACCAAGATTACTCCCAAGTAACGCATGGCTCGGAGCCAACCGTTTTTTCTAAACTAAAACCTCAGCATTTGGGTTACATTGCTGTGTTGGCCCTTTGCGAAAAATAAGCGGGTTTTAGGTTGCAATTTGGTCACTCGGTCTCAAAAAGGTTCGCCATCACTGGTCTATGTGGTGCTTATATGTCATCTGGGCAGGTTTTTATCAGGGAAAAACCACCCTGACACCTTATTCTTGCTAATATAACCACCACACAGACTGATTGTTGTGTTGTCTATACTTTTTTAAAGGCATATTTTTGACTATGGCTCACAAAAGCACCATATAGATTGGTCTTGTATTATTTATGCTTTTTGTCAGCATTAATAATTGTATTCATGTGTGATATCATCCATACCAATGCAAATATAAAGACCTGCGCGCTATTGTCCTTTGCAATTCAATGGATATTTGGCCCCAACGCACGTTTTTGCCATTATTCTTACAGTTACGCAAAGCGTGCACAAATGAGACGGTTCGCTCCATCCATCTAATTCCCAAGGTGCCTCGATGCCGATGGAGCGGCTTGGGGTGACAGGATGCAAGATTGATGCTGGAGAACGGGAGGTAAACAGACAAGCAGAAGCTATTAGCTCGAGTCAATCAATTGGGCTGTCTTGGGCTGTCCTGGCCGGGAAAGCCCCGGCCTGCTCTTCCACTCCATATCCTTCATCCCGTCCCGCCTCCATGGAGACAGAGTCCCTCCAAAGGAATTCTTTGGTCACAGACAACCGCTTCCAGTCTGAACTAAATCAACCGAATGAAATGTCACATCATAAGAACATAAGAATCGAGCTCATAGATCAGACTAGTCCACCTAGTTCAGCATCTCTCTGCTGACTGGCAGTGGCCCATCTGTCGCAGTCAGAGTGCAGTTGAAAGCAATGGCCTTCTGTTAAAACAAAGCAGCTAAAGAAGCAAAGTTGCTCCCGAGCATCTGAAGCCTGTTAGGCATTTGCAATCTCAGATCAAGGAGGATCAAGATTGGTAGCCATAAATCGACTTCTCCTCCATAAATTTATGGAGATTTATGGAGGAGAAGTTGATTCATGGCTACCAATCTTGATCCTCTTTGATCTGAGATTGCAAATGCCTCAGCAGTCCAGGTGCTCGGGAGCAACAGCCGCAGAAGGCCATTGCTTTCACATCCTGCATGTGAGCTCCCAAAGGCACCTGGTGGGCCGCTGCGAGTAGCAGAGAGCTGGACTAGATGGACTCTGGTCTGATCCAGCAGGCTAGTTCTTATGTTCTTATGTTCTTATAAATCTGTCCAAGCCCCTTTTAAAGCTATCCAGGTTAGTGGCCATCACCACCTCCTGCGGCAGCATATTCCAAACACAAATCACACGTTGCGTGAAGAAGTGTTTCCTTTTATTAGTCCTAATTCTTCCCCCCAGCATTTTCAATGTATGCCCCCTGGTTCTAGTATTGTGAGAAAGAGAGAGAAATGTCTCTCTGTCAACATTTTCTACCCCCTGCATAATTTGATAGACTTCAATCCTATCCCCCCTCAGACGTCTCCTCTCCAAACTAAAGAGTCCCAAACGCTGCAGCCTCTCCTCATAAGGAAGGTGCTCCAGTCCCTCAATCATCCTCGTTGCCCTTCTCTGCACTTTTTCTATATCTTCGATCTCGTCGGAGCAAAGGGGCAGCGCAGATGAATGTTTCTCCTCCCTCAAAGCACACGATCGTGCCCAGCTGAATACAGGATCGTGCCCAAAGACGCCTGATACCAAATCAGACCTTTTGGCCCACTAGAGTCAGTCTTGTTTACTTCTGGTGTCTCTTTCACATCTCTTGCTACCTGGTCCTTTCGACGGGAGGTACCAGGTATCGAACCGGGGTTGGGGACATTCTGCACTGCAAACAAAGGCTCTGAGGCTGAGCCACAGCCCCTCCCTAAACTGCCTTCAGTCCATCAAGAAGAAGAAGAAGAAGAGTTTGGATTTATATCCCCCCTTTCTCTCCTGCAGGAGACTCAAAGGGGCTGACAATCTCCTTGCCCTTCCCCCCTCACAACAAACACCCTGTGAGGTAGGTGGGGCTGAGAGAGCTCCGAGAAGCTGTGACTAGCCCAAGGTCACCCAGCTGGCGTGTGTGGGAGTGCACAGGCTAATCTGAATTCCCCAGATAAGCCTCCACAGCTCAGGCAGCAGAGCGGGGAATCAAACCCGGTTCCTCCAGATTAGATACATGAGCTCTTAACCTCCTACGCCACTGCGTATTAGGGTGTCGTGGGTTTTTCCGGGTTGTATGGCCGTGTTCCAGTAGCATTTTCTCCTGACGTTTCGCCTGCATCAGTGGCTGGCAGCCCCAATCAGGAGAAAATACTTTCCTTAAACAAGGAACTTGACCATATTTCTAAAACATGTTTTTAAAACAGCCCAGCAGGAAGAATTATCCCGTTTTCTACCTTCGCAAACCAGCCATATAGGAAACAACAGGACTTTATGATTTTTGGACCTAGTGGAATTTCTAACGGAAAAGCAGACCCAATTAGTAACCCCCTCTCGGCACACACAAATAATTAGTAACCCCCTCTCGGGAACTGGTGAGAACCTGCTGGATCCCACCTCTGGTTAAGGGGTCTGACATAATGAGGTTGCCCTAAGCTCTTTGGCAGAAGATTAGGGCACCCGGGGTCATAATGTCATGTATTGAGGGCTCAGAACCTTTCTGGCCCTCTGATTTTGCAGAACCAGAGACAGCACAGAAAGGAGCACTTATGACAGCGTGAGAAGACATTTGGAGCTCCTTCGTGTGAGGGGAAAGCACAGCGGAAAGGCAGCTAAATTTTAACTCACAGGCTGCCAAGAATTGCACCTAGTTGATTGAGATGCATTCCCAACTCGATGTAATCGCTACAAAATATAGGTAACCAGCCTGCTATATGTTACCACTGCTGTACTGGGACACTGTTTCCTTGATCTTCACTTTATGGCTTCTCACGCTGAATAGATAACTAGGTTACCCCTGATACTTCTGCTCTCACGGGAAATGGGATATTTCCCCTGTGGGGGCCGGAGGCCAGGTGGCTTTATCTGTTGCTGACCTTGGGACACCTTGGCTCTGAAATAATTCTTTCTCATATTCTTTTGGAAAACGGGAGGGGGGACAAACTTCTGAATAAAGGGGGTAGCAAAAGCCAAGTTCGCCAGAACTGTCTTTAACAAGCTGGGTGCGTTTTGCCAATAAATGCTGCTGATCAATAATACAGAGTTTGTTTATTGATTCACAGCCCAAGACCTAACACAGGCCCACCATAAGGCCATTTAAACATGGGGCGTTTTCCCATGGAGCACCAGTGGCGTAGGAGGTTAAGAGCTCATGTATCTAATCTGGAGGAACCGGGTTTGATTCCCAGCTCTGCCGCCTGAGCTGTGGAGGCTTATCTGGGGAATTCAGGTTAGCCTGTACACTCCCACACACGCCAGCTGGGTGACCTTGGGCTAGTCACAGCTTCTCGGAGCTCTCTCAGCCCCACCCACCTCCCAGGGTGTTTGTTGTGAGGGGGGAAGGGCAAGGAGATTGCAACCCCCTTTGAGTCTCCTGCAGGAGAGAAAGGGGGGATATAAATCCAAACTCCTCCTCTTCTTCTTCTTCTTCTTCTTCTTCTTCTTCTTCTTCTTCTTCTTCTTCTTCTTCTTCTTCTTCTTCTTCTTCTCAGGTGCTCCATCGCACAATGGATCATAGCGGTTTCTCCCCACTGCCAGCCACACAGCTTGCCTGCCCCCACTTCCACGTCGCTCCCGCTCATGACAAGGTTTTGTTTTTAAAGCCCTTGGAATTTTTATATTGATATTTCTATGCTGCATCGATATTTCTGTTTTACATCGACAATTTTCGGGTGTATTGAAATGTCTGGGTTTTTCGCAAAAGTCAGCTGTAGATCCTACGGAAATGCCTGGGCGGGGGGTGGGGGTGGGGATGACCAGAAGAAGAGGAAACTCCAAAGCAGGGGTCTTCAAACTATGGCCCTCCAGATGTTCATGGACTACAATTCCCATCAGCCCCTGCCAGCATGGCTAAGTGGCAGGGCTGATGGGAATTGTAGTTCATGAACCTCTGGAGGGCCACAGTTTGAACCTCTGGAGGGCCACAGTTTGAAGACCCCTGCTCCAAAGCAAGGGAAAACATTAGGGTTTCACCACTCTCACTAACCACGGGGCTTTCGGGATCTCCGATAACACAGAGCACATCAGTGCAGAAATCTCTGCCCCGAAGCATTGTATAATCGGCCTAAGTCAGAGGCAATGTGCTGGCACATACGCATAAATGTGAGAAGTAATAAAAGTTATTAAAGACAGAAGAAAATGCGATAATCAGCGCAAAGCGTTTGGGAAGTACAACGGAGTGGATTGAAATATACACAACTGAAAAGGATGAGAAATTTGACTGCCCTTGAATTGGGACAGTGTTTATAAGTAATTCAAGCCACCAATTCAGGATTTTCATTAATTGTCATGAACTTGCATTACAGTCACAACGGGTGACATTGACGCTATAATATTTACAAGATTATGGACATTGTTGGTTTAACAAATACATGATTATGGACTTGAGAGAAGGTTGTAATAAATTGTTGCATGAATTGGATTTAAAGTGGAGATATATATGTGTTGTGGAGATATAATAGTTTGATAAGTCTAATAGCCAACAATTTGGCACACTTTACAAGAAACTAACAGGTAATATAAATTGCTTGAGCCAGCGCCGATGTGCCACGCGTGTTTGTGAATCTTATATTGTTTTGGACGTAGCACATTAATTTTATAGATCATCTTTAGGCAGGGAAGAGAAGAAGAAAAAATAAAATAAAAATAAAGTACTTCTCTGCCCAGTCCATCGACAATCTTGCAGAACGCTCAGCCTCAGGAAGCAGCGATCACCACCGGCTTTGATGGGTTTAAAGGAGACGAGGAGAAGAAGAGTTTGGATTTATATCCCCCTTTCTCTCCTGCAAGGAGACTCAAAGGGGCTTGCAATCTCCTTCATGCCCACGGTCACCCAGTTGGCATGTGTTGGAGTGCACAAGCTAATCTGGTTCACCAGACAAGCCTCCGCAGTTCAAGTGGCAGAGCGGGGAATCAAACCCAGTTCTCCAGGTTAGAGTGCACCTGCTCTTAACCACTGCACCCCGCTGGCTCTCATTCACAAAAGAGATAACTAAATGGAATCTCCATGAACAGAGGCACTCTACCTTTGAATACAAAGAACTAGGACCGAGCAGCGGGGGAAGACCACTGATGCTTGTGAGTTGGCTGGGACATCTCTGGCTGACCACCACTAAAAACAAGATGCTCAGCTGGGCAGATCTTGGCATGAGCCCCGCAATTCTGATTCCAAGCTTTGCTTAATGATGAAGATTCCGTAGCTTCCCCCCCGCAAAATCGACTCCAGTGTAACTCTACCAATTTGCAAATGTTCTCCTAGCCTTTGTCGGTTCCATCAATACAATTTTACCCACCGGTCTCCTGGAAATCTTCCATCAATACAATTTTACCCACCCGTCTCCTGGAGCAGCAGTGGCGCAGTGGTTAAGAGCAGCGGCTAAGAGCAGGTGTGCTCTGATCTGGAGGAACTGGGTTTGATTCCCCGCTCGGCCGCTTGAGTTGTGGAGGCTTATCTGGGGAATTCAGATTAGCCTGGGCACTCCCACACACGCCAGCTGGGTGACCTTGGGCGAGTCACAGCTTCTCGGAGCTCTCTCAGCCCCACCTACCTCACAGGGTGTTTGTTGTGAGGGGGGAAGGGCAAGGAGATTGTCAGCCCCTTTGAGTCTCCTGCAGGAGAGAAAGGGGGGGATATAAATCCAAACTCTTCTTCTTCGTCTTCTACTTCTTGGCTTGTAAGAAACGGAATCAGACAGTATTTGGAGGTGGAATGGAGACGGTCAGTTGGGTGACTGGAAATTCATGTGATTCCCTTTTCTTCCCCCCTCTTTGTCTCCACTTGGAGCTATTGTCCGGAGGGGGGGAAACACAGCTTAATGGGCTGGAAAATAACCTCCCTGTTGCCTCAGCTGAAGATTTAATGCCATCCTTTGCCATTTCTTTCTTGGCTAATTTACTGCAACCCCATTATTAGAGCCCATTGCTAATCAAGGTATGGCTCGCTGCTGGCAATGACATCACTCGGATGGGCTGTCCCCCCCCCCCACAGCCCCCTCCCCACAAGCAACATGGAAAACAAAGGGGGGGATCAGGAAGCTACGGGGCTAAGATCTACCAAAAGCAACGAGGCCTGAACAGGCTGGCTTCAATGATTTGGAGATAGCAGCACCCGACTCACCTCCCAGTAGGGCAGGCGAATGAGTCCCAGAGACATTTAAAGACCAATCCTTATTGATACTGAAGGTGGAACTGAACGACGTTTGGTGCAAACATGCTCATGGTAACTAGAAGAAGAAGAAGAAGAAGAAGAAGAAGAAGAAGAAGAAGAAGAAGAAGAAGAAGAAGAAGAAGAAGAACAAGAACAAGAACAAGAACAAGAACAAGAACAAGAACAAGAACAACAAGAAGAACAAGAAGAACAAGAAGAACAAGAAGAAAAAGAAGAACAACAACAAGAAGAAGAAGAACAAGAAGAACAAGAACAAGAAGAAGAGGAGGAGGAGGAGGAGGAGGGGGAGGAGTTGCTTGGATTTATATCCCCCCTTTCTCTCCTGTAAGGAGACTCAAGGTGGCCTATAAGCTCCTTTCCCTTCCTGGACATACAAATAGTTTGCAGGAAAGGCATCTCGAACACCTTCAGAGAGGCAGCATGGAGAAGTGGTTAAGAGCAGGCGGATTCTAATCTGGAGAACCGGGTTTGATTCCTCACTCCTCCACCTGAGCGGCAGAGGCTTATCTGGCGAACCAGATGTGTTTCTGCACTCCTACATTCCTGCTAGGTGACCTTGGGCTAGTCACAGTCCTCTCAGAACTCTCTCAGCCCCACCCGCCTCACCAGGTGTCTGTTGTGGGGAGGGGAAGGGAAAGGAGCTTGGAAGCCACCTTGAGTCTCCTTACAGGAGAGAAAGGGGTGGGGTATAAATCCAAACTCCTCCTCCTCCTCCTCCTCCTCTTCTTCTTCTTCTTCTTCTTCTTCTCCTTCTTCTCCTCCTCCTTCTCCTTCTCCTTCTCCTACTACTACCACCACCACCACCACCACCGCCACCAAGCAGTTTTAGTTCAAATGCTGAGGGCCATAAGGGGATTAGAGGTGTTTTCAGACAGCTGCCAAGCAGGGTGGGTGGGCTCCGGCCCCGGCTTTGGAGGCAGACAAAAACGGCTTGTTGTAGCGCTATTCCTTTTTTTCTAAATGTGAAGGCATCTTCCTAAGCCCCCCCCCCCCTTCTGGGCTTCTGCCAAGCCATTAAGGGATTCCAGCTCTTGGGGCCTCTTCGAAAGCAGCCCTGCTCTGGGATGACCTTGCGCAAGGGAGGGAGGACTCGGGGAGGAGGCCGGCTGCCCCCATTTGCAATTAGCCGGCCCGCTTTTGTGCCTGGGTGCCCAGCCCTGCTTCGGGGAGAAATGAGATT
Organism: Sphaerodactylus townsendi; assembly: GCF_021028975.2. Classification (NCBI taxonomy): domain Eukaryota; kingdom Metazoa; phylum Chordata; class Lepidosauria; order Squamata; family Sphaerodactylidae; genus Sphaerodactylus; species Sphaerodactylus townsendi. Next base: position 177,899,432 of record NC_059426.1, read on the forward strand.
AGTGGAGCAGAGAAAAACCACCACCGGGCAGGGAGAGAGTGAAGGGGGTGGGGAGGCAGGAAGGGACGCAGTGGGCAAGCTACGGAGGGATTAGTCTAGCCAGAAGGGAGGACAGCAACGGCTTCAGCGGCTCAAGGAAAGAGAGGGTAGAAATCTGGGCGCCCCGTTTTGCCCCGGAGAGGAACGGAACGGTTTGCCCTGCACGTGTGTCCCTTGAGAGAGGGCGCATGCCAAGGCGGAGGTTTCTGTTGTGGGCAAGCCTGACTCTGAACCCTTGGCTTGCCGTGGCAACCCCATAGGTAGAGTTGCCAACCTCCCGGCGGCACCTGGAGCTCCAGATGACCAAGAAGAAGAGGAGGAGGAGGAGGAGGAGTTTGGATTTAAATCCCCCCTTCCTCTCCTGTAAGGAGACTCAATGGGGCCTACAAACTCCTTTCCCTTCCCTCCCTCCCACAACAAACATCCTATGAGGTGAGTAAGGCTGAGAGAGCTTCAAAGAACTGTGACTTGCCCAAGGACACCCAGCTGGCATCTGTGTACAAGCTACTCTAGTTGGAGTGTACAAGCTACTCTAGTTCACCAGATAAGCCTCCACAGCTCAAGTGGCAGAGAAGAAGAAGGAGGAGGAGGAGGAGGAGGAGGAGGAGGAGGAGGAGGAGGAGGATCATGCCTTGCAAACCAGCGCAAGAAGAAGGCGACGAAGAGTTTGGATTTATATCCCCCCTTTCTCTCCTGCAGGAGACTCAAAGGGGCTGACAATCTCCTTGCCCTTCCCCCCTCACAACAAACACCCTGTGAGGTGGGTGGGGCTGAGAGAGCTCCGAGAAGCTGTGACTAGCCCAAGGTCACCCAGCCGGTGTGTGTGGGAGTGCCCAGGCTAATCTGAATTCCCCAGATAAGCCTCCACAGCTCAGACGGCAGAGCGGGGAATCAAATCCGGTTCCTCCAGATTAGATACATGAGCGCGTAACCTCCTACGCCACTGCTGCATGGTATTAGATTAGAGTGCACCTGCTCTTAACCACTACACCACGCTGGCTCTCCAGATTCCCCGGGTTTGATTCCCCACTCCACTACCTGAGTGGCAGAGGCTTATTTGGTCAACCAGATTTGTTTCCCCACTCCTACACATTCCTGCTGGGTGACCTTGTGCTAATCACAGTTTTTCGGAACTCTCTCAGCCCCACCTACCTCACAGGATGTCTGTTGTGGGGAGAGGAAGGGAAAGGAGCTTGTCAGCCCCTTTGAGACTCCTTACAGGAGAGAAAGGTGGGGTATAAATTCAAACTCTTCTTCTTTTACCATCCTGCCCCCCTTCGCCTTCCCTTTTCTGCCCTCCCCCCTTTTTTTATTGAATAGATAGGTTCTAAGGGGAGGGATTGATAGCGGAGCCAGAAGTGAAATTCCTCCACTTCTGGACTGTGTTCGAATTAGGGTTTAAAAGCTGTCCTGTTCTCTGTGCTAGCTAGATAGAAATTACCTGTATTAGATAGTAAAATAAGGTTTGTAAGTGTCTTTGTATTTGTGACTGTATGGAACCTCCTTAGCCCAAGGCAGAGAGCCATCCCCGCTCCACCTGGGCACATCCTATTCACGTTCCTGATGCACGCGGACAAAGGAAGACCTCAGTCGAAGCGCCTCGCCCTGCCTAATCCCGTCAGCAGGCAGATAAGGAAGCTCTCGTCATCACCCTCTGCTTCCTGACCCCGGACACCTGGGGAAACCTTTTGTGTTTTCCCGCCAGTGGACACGTCATCGCCTCGCCCTACTCTGGCGCGAAACTCAAGAAGGGAATGCTTATCGGACTCTGATTGGTTCCTGCATGTTGCAAATGAATGATTGGTTGTTTTGAATTCTGTTAATGAATGGTGGTGGGCTGTCTTTGAGTCTCCCGAGCTCCCGACGGGAGAAAGGGTACTTAAGATGTTGTAAGGCTGCTAGGCAGCGCAGTTGTTGTGCGGAAGGGAGGTGCTGACACTTAGGTCAGCATCTCAATAAATCACTTTTATTTATCCGAGCCTTGTCGGGTCTTGCTTGGGTTCCTGAAGGCGCTTCGCCGGTGAGCGGGATACCTCTGGGACGGAAAGTGTTATCCTGAGCAGCTGTAACAGTTGGGGGCTCGTGCCGATTGTCTGAACCTACTGGGGAACCGGTATTGCTCTCGGCGGGAACTCGACCCGACAGGGCGGAGCGCAGTTTCTCAAGAACGGGCAGCTGTTTGAGATCGAGAACCTCGCTTTGCTCGAGGTTGTAGTCCCTCTGCAGGGACAGGGTGAGACGGATCTTCGGAAGGGGAAGGGACGGAAGATCCCAGAGAGAGAGAGAGAGAGGGAGGGAAAGAATTTAGGTATAGCCATAAAGAAGGAACGGAGGGCCCTCTGCATTGCTAAGGGGTTGGTCCAAAAGGGACAAGAAAGAACCCAGGCCAGGTTTAAAACCCAACGTGTCCTTAGGGCTCCAGGAATCAGGGAATGGGTTTTTGTCCCAGGAAGGACTGGAACGTGGAAGCCTCCAAGTCAGAGAGCGCAGTGCTCTGAATGAGTAGAGTTGTGCCTCAGCTTTGTGGGCAGTAAATGGGAGTCTGTGGATCTAAGAAATGGGAGGTTCCCTAGTCTCTGGCCTGAATCTACCCCACTGGCTTCTGTGTCTTGTATAACTGGGACAGGCTCGACGCAAAGCCCCCCCTGTGGTCAAGGAAGAAGTTTGAGTCTTGGGTGCAGGGGAGAATGGGTCAATTATAATTTGTCGGGCTGGTTCTTGGGTGGCAACAGGTTCCTTTAGTTGGCCCATCCTCCAGAATCTTTATCAGGCTTTGGAAAGGAGTACCGGATTGAAGAAGCAGGCCAAAACATTAGATAGGAACTTTTATGGAAATATATAGAAATCCTAAAAATTATTCCTGCATTCAGGGAACTAAGATTATGCTAGTGGTGGAAGCCAGGAGTCCACGGAGAGTCTATAGCTTCTCAGGAGCCACCCCTTTGGATATTCTGCCCCCTCCCCAGACAATTTGCTGGATTTTCTCCTGTCTCCGCAAGCATGGCCTCAGCCCTCTCGGGCCAGCCATAGTAACGGGATTCATTAGTTTCTGGTCAGTCCGCCTGCCCTCCTCCAGCTGGAGATGGACCCCCTTCCCCGGGTCCCATAGCCGATGTGCAATTCTAGTACTTCCTCACCTTCCCCTAGAGGGGGGGGACTACACCTCCTCCCCAGCTAGGGAAGGAACCCTCAAAAGCTCTCCTCCTTTGACTCCCAGAGAGACAGCACACACACACTTAACTCAGATGCTAGGATGATGTGGCCTCACTGGGTAAAGCAGAACATGCAGTCTGCCCTTAGGAGTTCCCCAACGCTAAAAGCATTGTCCCTACAGTTGGAGTGCTTCCCTCGATGGAACTCCAGTAGGAGACTCCTGCCGTCTCTCCTTCGGGCCTCCACCCTAGTCTACCAGGCTCGGAGAATGCATGCCACTGCTCTCGTCTAGGGATGCACGCCCCTCCCAACCGCCTTCTCTTCAGGTCAGAATTCGAGCCCAATGCCCAGATATAGTGCTCGGGCGGGCATGTATCCCATCCCAGGTGACTCAAATGGGAGATACCCCCTTAAACGGCGAACCTCGCTTCCCTCTGTAACGTTCAATGGCCCCTTTTACTGCCTCTAGATTTTGTATATAATTGGAAAGAGAGGTCCCTTCCAGATACAACTTCCGATCCTTTGGCTATGCACCCAGCTGGTGGAGAGTCTATCATTCGCTACTCACTCTGCCCACTTATGCTAATATCCAGCAATTAAGCTGAGGACTTCTTCTGACTGGGGAGGAAAGGGTCCTAGTTATGCAAGCAGCAAAGATAGAAGCCACCCAGTATGTAGATGATCACCAGGAAGGGGCAAACCCTCGCCACGCTTGGTCCTAGGTGTTTCCCGATGCAGAACCAGGGTGGAATGTTAACTTGGAGGCAGACCGAGATAAGCTTGGGGAATTATCGGCGCTTTCATAATTTCGCTAAGTTCGGGTTCGGTAATGGCGCCCCACGCCATGATCTTTCAAGCTCCACCAGCTAGTTCAGGAACAAGGGATGAGTCACCCGGGCCAGCTTTTTATGGAACGCATCCCCGGGTTCCTAATGCCGCGAAATGGACACGTGGTAGAAGACCTCCACAGATCCTGCCCAACGCCCCCCTACTTAATAGTGTGTTTATTGGAGGAAGCACTCCCAGATATCAGGAAGAAGTTGAACAGGATCCCTTGGACAATACCCTTAGCGGGACTCCAGCAGATCTCCTTAAGACTGCTGGCCATAATGTGTACTTCTGAGAGGGAGGGAGGTTGCGCAGGATGCAAGGGGAGAAGGCAAAAGAGAATCGCCACCGCCACTAGTAGCAGGTGGGAGCCTTGCAGGCAGCTGTGAGCACTAATCGGGACCCTGGGGGTCGGGTTTGGCCACATTATGGGAATGTACTCCAAGACCGCCTCCCATACTGCCCGATGGCAATTCAGCCCTAGATCAGATTCAGAAATCTCTGCAGGAGGCTGGTGGAGCACTGAGAGCCACTGTGGTGGGAATCGGGATTTTGGCAGGAGCCTCAGTTACCAGGGGACTCTCCCGCAGTCCACCTCACTCTCAGCCCCTGGCAGAATGCCCTTCCCTTTAGATAGGGGACCAATGTAGCTATTGCCACCAGCGCCACCTCATTGGCGCAGAAATGTGCTGCTAGGGCTGCCCCTGTTCTGGGAGTCCTCGGGCCAGCCTGCAGGCTGTGGATCCGCCAGTATCGGACAATCAAAATATTATTCATGCTCTCCCGCGGCTGCCCCCCCCTGTCCATATGCTTCTGTTTTGAAACCAGATGCCTACCCAGTGCGGCAAAAGCAATGTTCCCTGGCTCGAAAGGTGTGCTGTGGCTTGTGGCCTACCCCCGATCACCTTTTGCGTTTGGGAATTTTAATGGAGTGTTCCTCCCCTTTTCGCAGACCCCGGCTTCTTTGGAGTGCGAGGGGCGACTGTTGCTCCTTGCATGATCGATGCAGGTCGGGTTGTGGCCTCTGAGCATGTGTGGAATTTTTCTGTGCCCGTTTTTGACTCTCTCGGGTCCCATCCCTCCCCGGCTGCCTCTTGATGGCCCTGTCTCCCCTGATAACTGTTGTATGCAGGGATCTCCATCTCCATGCTTAGGACCACAGGGGCTCCCTCCTCTGTCCTTTGTTCCCGAGTCCCATTTTTGGCTACGGAGTGCACGGCAGGAGTGATGGCCACTGGTGGAAGTATTCCATTGGTTCCACGTTTTGTCCCCCTCACTCCCCTGTCTCAAAGGCCAGCCAGCTCATGTGGCCTCCCTCTTTTGAGTTCTCCCTCTTGCTATGAAGTATTGCTCCAGTCTCCCTTTTTTTTGGGTTGTACTCCCCTTTCTGACTCTGAATAATTTCTCTTCCGTTCTCTGTATGAGTCATTCCCTACTGCTAGACTCTGGAAATGGAAGGTGCTTTTTGCGTTATCAGCCCCTCCCCGCCTGCAGTCACGATCTCCTGCATCGGGCCTCCAGGCAGGTGGATTCTATCGTGGTGGGATGTTGCCTGCTATTCGGGCCTCACTACTGTTCCCCTTATGTGAGGCAAACTTCGAGCCCTAATGTTCTGCCAGGCCCGGGCGGCAGCCCTTCTTTTTCTCCTTCACGGTTTGGGCCGGCTTCCAGCTCCTCAAGTGGACTGTGTGCAAAAGCAGTGAGTGGTCTTGCTGCCTGCCTCCTTTCTGTCTCCTCTGCCCTTTCACTTCAGCATTGCTCCCTTTATGTTCTTTCGGGTTTTTGGATGTTTTGCAGTACGTGGTTCAGGCTTCTTGTTCTTGGGCCTTTTTGTAGGGTTGTCTCTCTTGAGATATCAGCTTCCCAGAGGGGTGAGAGAGTCCCCACCACATTTAAATGTGGATGCAATATCTCAGATCCAACCAGTCAGTCAACCAGTCAATTTTTTCCCTGTTGTTAGCATGCACAACCTGGGGTCTCAAGTGAGGTACTTTTGGTTATGCGTGGGTATGTTGAGTTTCAGAAGTGCTAGCTGTTAATAGTAATTACGGCCGCATAGAGCATGTGCAGAGTTTTAGTTTCTGAACCTCAGTTAATCCTTTAAACAAGGGACCAAGTGGCAGCTGTTCCTCCGGGAGTAGAAACAGACCCCAGGGCTAAAACATGTTTGGATTTTTCCAAGCCCGGTACCCCAGCCTCCAGCTCCAGGAGTAGAGCCTCCTTTTTCAGGCGCATTTAGGCTGAACAAATCTGAACGGAGTTCTACAAATCCACAATGCACTAGGAGTATTGGCACTGCTGCCACTGAAAGCCGCCTGTTGGGAACGAGAGGTCTGTTTCAGGGTGCCATTAGGAACAAAGGGGGGACAGAGCCCATTCATATGTTACTTCTTTTGCTTGGGTGCATGTTTTTGTTCGTGACATTTGGAAGGCGCACGCCAGTGCTAGACCCATTCTGCCATCCAGGTGATCAGGTGTCCTCTTCACATTTTTGGCCAGCATATTTTGGTCCTGTTTTGTGTGCCCTATTTTTTCAGTGCCCCGTGGTTTTAAACCTAAACTCTCCTAATATGAAAGTAACTCGCTTTTGTGTAAGCGAGGGCATTCCCTCACATGTGGCTCCATCTGCTCCGAGACCCCTTCACAATATGGCAAGCACAACTGCAATGTACCCTAAACATTTCTCTCTCTCTATCATTATAAGATGCCTTTACGCCTTCTCCCCTTGCCAGAGTGTAAATTGTATGTTTCTGCTTAAAGTTGATGTATCGAATGTCTAGTGTTTCCCCACGCAGAGGTCGTTCAACAAGTTACATAGGAGGTACCCAGGCGCTTTACATTCCTTGCAAATTGTAAATCTTTGGCGGCCCAGTTCACTGGAATCTGATCTAGAGTTCTGACAGTATTTGACCCGGAAGACTGCCGTGAAGATATGGGGAAAATTGAGACCTGTGCTAACTCTCTGGTATGTGTGAAACCCCGCTACTGTGGTCTCCCGTTTTGCATTGAGAGACGCTTCAAAGGGTTGCGGCTGAGGATCAGTGCTGTTTGCTTTTGGTGATGAAGAGCCTGGTGAAAGATGCCATTGACCTACTTCATTGCCGAGATGTGAAGAGTGGTGCCATGGTCCCACGGTCCCACTCCATTACTCCTAAGCTGACAGCCACCCCGGCCCAGAAGTGCAACAAAGGGGAGCTGCCTCCATTGACGCTCTAAACCTTCATTCATCATTTTCGTGGTGGCCAGTCAGCCCCAGAGCTCCCCGAAGTCGGCTTTTTTGCGCGGGAATGCCGAGATTCTATAGATTCCGCTCTGCCAGATTCCCTGGACTGAAGCGCAGTGTGTGCATGCGCTTAAGGGGCTATTTCCAATGCCGAACTGTGATACCACCAATCTGTCAGCCTTCGTGTTAGGATCCTGGTTGCAGTTTCTAAATGGACACCTGCTTTCCATTGCTGATCCTCGTGTCAAGACCCTCTCCTGGTGCCCGGCATTTCTGCCTCCCGTTCCACCAAATCCCCAATCGGCCTGGACTCCGTTGCCTGCCATAACTCAGCTCTCCGGGTCCCTCCAGTTGCTGGGAAGAATCTTAATGCCTCCGCCTACTAAATTGAAACCTGCCCCCATTGTTGACATTTCGAAAAGTGCCTGGACTACCCCTTTGTTTCTTTGCAAGTTGGGTCCAGGTGTATGGTTTCCCTGATTTACGGGTGTGTTTTTGATGATCTGTTTTGTATATGTATGAAATGTTCTTAAAGGTCCCAATATTCCCCGGGCTGCTGTTCATGTAGGGAGTTCCTATCGTGCTCCTTGCAATTCACTGATCACTCAGCACATCCAGGGCCCCCTCCCCCGTATTCCCAGGTTATGCAATTGTCTGGGCATCCATGCCATGATTGCCATGGCATGAAAGCCCAGAAAGGGGGGAAATGATAGCGGAGCTAGAAGTGAAATTCCTCTCCACTTCTGGACTGTGGGTTCCTCAATTAGGGAGTTTAAAAGCTGTCCTGTTCCCTCTGTGCTAGCTAGATAGAAATTACCTGTATTAGATAGTAAAATAAGGTTTGTAAGTATTCCTTGTATTTGGTGACTGTACTGGAACCTCCTTAGCCCGCGAAGGCAGAGAGCCATCCCCGCTTCCACCTCCAGCACAGATCCCCTATTCACGTACAGCGGTTCCTGGATGCACGCTGACAAAGTGAAGACCTCAGTCGAAGCGCCTCGCCTCTGCCTAATCCCGCCAGCTAGGCAGATATAGGGAAGCTCTCGCTGTCACCCCTCTGCTTCCCTGACCCCTGGACATCTGGGAAAACCTTTTGTAGGTTTTCCCCGCCCAGTGGATCGCCATCGCCTTCGCCCTACTCTGGCCAAACTCAAGAAGGGGAATGCTTATCGGACTCTGATTGGTTCCTGCAGTGTTGCAAATGAATGATTGGTTGTTTTGAATTCTGTTAATGAATGGTGGTGGGCTGTCTTTGAGTCTCCCGAGCTCCCGACGGGAGAAAGGGTACTTAAGATGTTGTAAGGCTGCTAGGCAGCGCAGTTGTTGTGCGGAAGGGAGGTGCTGACACTTAGGTCAGCATCTCAATAAATCACTTTTATTTATCCGAGCCTTGTCGGGTCTTGCTTGGGTTCCTGGGCGCTGCCGAGAGCGGGATACCTCTGGGACGGAAAGTGTTATCCTGAGCAGCGCGGTAACAGGATCTTCCCACCCCACCCCCAACTCTGTTGAAAACTTAACATGGAATTTTACTTGTGCCAAAAAAGATTAAATTTCATATTCTATGTTGGGTTTTAATTGTTATTCAGCTGCAATAGAGTGGGATTTAAGCCCAAAATAAAGTAAAACGTTAAGTGGCGTAAGAGGTTAAGAGCCCGTGTATCTAATCTGGAGGAACCGGGTATGATTCCCAGCTCTGCCGCCTGAGCTGTGGAGGCTTATCTGGGGAATTCAGATTAGCCTGGGCACTCCCACACATGCCAGCTGGGTGACCTTGGGCTAGTCACAGCTTCTCGGAGCTCTCTCAGCCCCACCTACCTCACAGGGTGTTTGTTGTGAGGGGGGGAAGGGCAAGGAGTGTAAGGGATTCAATGGTGTTGATGGTGAAGTAACCTTGAGTGCATTCCACAGCCCGGGCGATGGGCCAGATGCATCGGCGGAGACTTTATCTCTGCGCGGGAGATGAAGACACGGTTCCCATGGGAAGCAGGAAGGGGGGATGGGGTGAATGGTGTTATAACCTGTGCTTCTGGCGGAAGTGCTTATCTCCACTGCGTAATTTGAGCTTTCTAAGATGTTCTAATAAAATGGACTTTTACCCAAAGCCTTTATTTCTGCTTCTATGGAATTCTTAAGACATTGTGGTGGAATCCTAATTCATCTATTCTGTGGGAGGACCCCTTGTCTTTGTATGGAGAGGGTTGAATTTTACTCTGCGGAAGGTGCGGTGAAATTTCAAAGAGGGTTCCACCTTCCTTCTGATCTGGAGTGGAACCAGCAGGAACGGGCCCGCCAGGTTTCTCTTTCCCGCCTCCTCGGGACAGCATCAGTTCCTTTACTCCATAACTTAGGGACGGACGACGCAATTCTGCCACCTGCTGTGAGGTCAAGCCAGCAGCCCATGGATCGAGCCTGTGGATCTGATTTCTACCCGCTCTCAAGGTGGGATTACAAACCCCAGATGCAAACTCCTTCCGTCGCTGGAGGAGACGCGGGTTTGACCACCTTTCACGCTGGCAACCCAGGGAATCCATTGAACGACTCTGGACTCGTATTTTGGTGATGTTCCCAGAGAACCACCGCAGCACAGCACTGGGGCCCGGCCCAAAGGACACCGGACACCTGGAATTGGGAGGGGTATCCACACTTCAATCGGATCACCCCCCCTAATCCCGGGCTAGCGATCACACTCCTGAGGTGCCTCGGGAGCCACCGCATACGGGCGGTTACGCTGTACTCATGCCCTGGCCTAGACGACGAGTCCTGGCAAAGCTCAGTCTTCCCAGCTGACCGGTTTCTCTCCCATCAAGAGAGGACTGGGATCAGGAGGTGGGCTCACTCGCGAGACTTCCAAGCGGCATGGAACCGCGGAACGCCAGCTATGGGAGTGAGGAACGGGCACAGTTGCAGGCAGAGCGCCAAAACCTGTAGAGGGACCGGCAACGCTAGCAGTTCAGGCTCAGTTGGACCGCACAAAGACGCCACTTCCAACGGCTAAATATGCCCAGAATCGTCAGTCCATGATAAGTCCCAACATTCCAGACTGGATTTCTACAACGGTAACGCGAAAGTTACTTCAGGTTCGCCATCTAAAGTGAGTTTTACCTGAAGCCCATGTCCTGGACGGTAACTACAAATTGGAACGAAAAGCTGTTTCTTGTATGCGCACTGGTGGGATGGCATTGGCTCGCAAGGCAGGGATCTGGCTTGTGTTGGAGGGAAATCCAGTGAGTAGCAGACCGGGAAGCCCTGTTGTCTATGCTGTTGGCTACTGGATCATGCCGGTGCTAGGGGGGTCGCATCTGGTCCTAAGCATCAAAACGCCAGCTGCACCGGGCCACCATTCGCTCTGCATAACAGCTGCCTGCCCAACCTGCTTCAACCCAAGGCAACCACCTCCCCAGCAGGCCAAGTATCACGAACGGGCTACTATCGCCTCCATACCTGTTCGCTTTGATGGGACCGCCTAAACTTCCTACTCTTTATCTCTTGGTAACTCAATGCCCACTTGAGGGACTATGATGATTTATACCGGTCTGTTAAAATATCGGGACATCGGCTCAGTCCTGATGGGCAGTATCGAATTGGTTCGCGACTATTATTTGGATTTGCAGGATGAGGATCCTCGCATTGCGCCCGTGATTCTCCAAGCCTTAAGAGCGGCCAAGATCCAGGCTACTGAATGAAGCTATCCCGCACTATCAAACCATCCAGCAGCAACCGCCTGCTTGCAGATTTTGTTCGTGGAATTTCCGCAAGGGCGAAGCTGTCGGACTCTCCTGAGTGGCCTGAACGCATGAAATGCTAATAATTTCAGATGCTGTGGACGGTAAGCTACTGAAACGGTAGTTTTAATTCGGTTCCTCGTACTCATTGCCGATTGGATCCACAGTTAGTCCCAAGTGTATGCCTCTTCGCTTGAATATGTCATTAAGGAGGTCAGCCTGCCTGTACCATCAGGTCCAATATCGCTTCCAGTCAGCCTTCACCAAACTAATTCTTGAACGCCAGTCAATTGGGATTTCAGGTTCATTTCATGGAGGGGCCAGGGTCATCCAGTCAGCCTAACCGTCCCAAGAAACAAAACCAACCGCTTCCAGTTCACGACCGGCCCCAAACCACCACGTGAGGTCAATGCCTCCCACTGGTCTGCCTAAAGCAGTTACCCATGCACTCCAGAGGAGGGGGAAGCAGCTGTTTCAGCCTCTTCAGCCCCCCCATGGACATGGGCCCGACTCCGATCGCTGTGGAGGAAGGCATTCCCATTACTGTCTGGCATTTCTGGCCAACCCGGGCTAAACACACCTCGCATTATAGCCTCGGCTCCCAGGATTCCGCTGTTCCCACTGCTTAATGGCACCCTGTATGGCAGAGGGCTTACAGGTCTGGAATCAGCCCCTGGCTAAGCCCATACCACTCCAAATGGTAGCCCTCGGAACGTATAAGGGACCGGCTCTGGTACAAAAAACACAGCCGCTCCCTCCGCTATACCACCATTGGGAGAAAATTAGTTTTATTTTACGCCAGTGGCCAAACACTCCATAGTCTTGGGTATGCCTTGGTTATTGTTACGAACCAAAAATTCATTTGGAGCAGCATCCTAGAATTCACTGACCTCCCCAAGGTGAACACAGCTGAATTGGGAAGAAACCCAACGCCTCCTTCTGACACATCCCCATCCCTGGCTTTCCCCAGTGATTACCCCATTCTATTGGTATCCCACCTGCTATCAAGTGATCTAGCCAGAGTTTTTTTCAGGGAGCAGGAAGTATCAGTTGCCACCCCACAGACATCACTCGGACTGTAAATTGTCATACAAACTAGGGGCACAACTACCCAAGGGGTAGAATCTAACGATGAGTCTCAATGAGGAGAAGTGAACTCCGCGGCTCTCTTAGGACAAGAACCTTGCTCAAGGGTTCATACGGGCGGGCTACCAAACACACACATGACACGCTGCTCCCGCTTTGTTTGTCAAAAAAGAAAGATGGGTCTTCTACGGCTTTGTACAGATTATCGAGGTCTCTCACGCGGCCCCTGTCCAATAAAATATCCTTTGCCTTTGATCAAGGACCTTTAGATGCACTCCGCAAAGGACGATTTTACTAAATTGGACTTGAGAGAAGCTTACTACAGAGTCAAATTGTTGAAGCATGCAAACACCTGGACGCTTAACACAAAGTTTGGACAGTTTATTTAATAATGCCTTCGGGTTGGCGGGGCCCCGGAGCTTTTATATTCTTAATAACGGTTTCTCCATGATTTACTGTACAAAGGAGTTGTTGTATACTTAGATGACGCTTTAATTTTACCTACAAACTCATAGAAGAGCGAAATGTTATTCAGAGGTATTGGAAACGCTTTGTTTACGTCCTCTTTGCCAAACTCTCCAAATGTTGTCAGACCTCCATTGGACTATTTGCTACTGGATCTCACCAGGGCTTAAAATGGATCCTGCTAAAATTGATGCAGTCCCTCCAATGGCTCGCTCCCACCAACCGCAGAAGAACTCCAGTCGCTTCTTTGGTTTTGCTAATTTCTATCGCGACGGCACCTAATTTGTTGAACTGACTCTCCTCTCACAGACTCCTTATCGCGACTAAAGGTAAAGAGATCCACTAACCAAGTCTGGGGTCCTCCCCTTTCTGGTTGGTCTGAGAAATGTCAAACAGCCTTTCAACTATTAAAATTCATGCTACTCAATCAACCTATCCCAAAGCACCCTGACCCGATCTCCTGCCAGGTTCACGTGGGACGCTTCGGACAAAGCATGGGGCAGCCCTGTTGCAGAAAAAAAAAATAAAGATGGTGGACTGTCCCGCAGGCTTATTTGTCTAAAAATTTCTGGTACAACCTAACTGGACAGGGGGGAGACAAGTGAGATCAAGGCCATCAGCAGCACTCTCCACTTTGGCTGCCATTAGCTGGAGGGCTGGGCACCTCTTCTCAAGTTTTAATGTATGGATTGGTAAAACCTGGCAGCCTCTTTCCACCCCCCCCTCAAGATGCGTTCCTGCAAAACAACTTTGCTAACATTTCTTTTCTCGCTTTCTTTACAGTTCATTTTTTCCTGGGAAAACCAACAAACTGGCTGACGCTGGCCTGCCCGGGAGAGGGGTGGGCTGCCTGACATTCCACGACTGTTCTTACCCTCCCAGCTGGGGTTGGTTGTCACCCGACCTCAACGCCCGGCCTCCTCCACCCCTGCTCCTAGTCTCGCTCTCCTTCCCAAGTGGAATTGAGGGAGGCGGGCTGCATGAGCCTCCAGCGTCAAGGAGAGACTCCCAATTGCGCTTTTTTTTGAGAATGGAGTTTATGGATGGGGAATGTTGCAAGGCTCCGCAAGCAGGTTCTGAGGTTTTGATACCATGCCCGCCTCTCGGCTGGAGACATTTTGGTTTTGAAAACTCTGCATTTTAGCTCCTCCGGTAGTTCTGGTGGCGCTGCAATGCGCAGCATATTGGGAGGCATACATTAAAGGCTGCTCGGTTTATGCAGAAGCCAAGACCATTCCGGTAAGCTCCCCATGGGACTGTTGAAACCTCTCCTCGTAGCCCTCCGCTTCCTTGGGAAGTCATTCTATGGACTTTATTGGCAGACTGCCCGGAAGTCATGGTAAACACTGCTCTTTTATGGGTGGTGGTGGACCCATTCTCTGGGCAAGCCCATTTTATCCCATGTGCTTCCATCCTCCATTCTAAGTTGGTAACGGTTGTTTATTCAATATGTTTATCGCTCTATCTCCGGCCTCATAAGTGGCTTTTCCACCGCTGCCCCCAACTCATCTCAAAGTTCTGGAAAGCTTTTGGGTTGTTGGGGTCATTGCCGTCACTCTTACCACGCTCAAAGTGACGGCGACGTAATAGAAACTCTAGAGTAGTATTTACGTTGTTAAGCACCAACTACCACCAAGACAATGGAAGTAGCTTATCTCCTGCTTATGGAGTACTTCTACAACAATGCAGTTCATAGTAGTACAAAGAAAACCCCTTTGAAATTGTGTCTGGTCAGCCCTTCCGCCGCTATTACAACCACCAAGTAGCAGCCTTTGGACCCCCCAGAATTTCTGCTAACAATGGATTTCATCCCTGGTCAGGGATGTAGAAGCCAGTCCAGACTCATTTTTTACAACAAGCAAAGGACTCCAAAACTGTATGGATAAAACACTGGATTTTCCTATGCAGGGTTCTGGGTATTTATCTACAAAAAATCTCAGACGTGTAATAAATATTCCAAGCTTGGCAAGAGATTTGTGGAATCTTTCAGATTACTAAAGTGATTAACACGATGTCACTTGCCCTAGATTTCTGGCTCTAACTCTTAGTAGTAAATATCCATCCTGTCTTCCATTCCAGCTTGCTCAAGGAGGCTCCCTGGCCTCCATGTTTCGGCACGCACTGGAGAGGCTCCCTCACCACTATTATTGATGGCCACAAGCACTCAAATTGGACGCTTATCCTGGACTCTTTCGCTTTAATCGCAAACGCTTTTGCAATATTTGGTCTCTTGGGTGGGATATTCCTCCTGTATAATCAATGGTTTATTCCTAGTAATATTGAAGCCCCACCCTATTTAAGCTTTCCACCGCCACTTTTCCGTGACATAAACCCTGGGAAGTGGGTCTTCTTTAGGGAGGTAGAGTGTAAGGGATCTAATGGTGTTGATGGTGAAGTAACCCTTTGAGTGTATCTCCACAGTCCATGAAGCAGATGCATCAAGGAGACTTTATCTCAAGGAGATGAAGAATAATGGGTTCCCATGGGAAGCTATGGGATGGGGTGAATGGTGTTATAACCTGTGCTTCTGGCGGGAAGACCCCAAGCACTGGCGCAGGTACTCTGAGCTTTCTAAGATGTCTTAATAAATGGACTTTTACTCCAAAAGCCTTTTATTTCTGCTTCTATGAAATTCCTTACAAGGAGATTGTCAGCCCCTTTGAGTCTCCTGCAGGAGAGAAAGGGGGGATATAAATCCAAACTCTTCTTCTTCTTCTTCTTCTAAATATGATTTTGTTGATTGTCTAAAGGGTTAATTTATTGGACTGTATCGACTTATTGTATCGATTGCAGTGCTGGAAGCCACCCTGAGCACACATGGGGAAGGGCAGCCTAGAAACAAACGCACAAATTCACACACACATGCTCATCATTAGTCAATACTTGCCACAACTGCCACTTTGTGTCAAGGTTTGCTGGCTGGTTCAAACCATTTTCCTTAGTCTGGTAGTTAGCTGCTATGAACAAGAGAATCCCCCCTCTCCCTTTTATGCTTTTATCCTGGCTTTCTTGTTCACCAGATGTTTTGAGGAGGGCATTTGTGAGGGTTGGCTGCAGGCTATCGGGATGTCTGTTTCCCTCTCGTCTTCGCTCCCTGGTTCACAGCCAATGGAGTCAGACAGCATAAACAAAGCAACCTGGCTCCGATTCCACCCTGTTAGTTCACACTTCAGAAATCGTGAGCGAATAAATCTTTAATAACCCAACACAGAATCCTAGAAACAGGGCCAGATCTACTGATGAAGGGGGCACAAAAAGTATTAAATACTTTTTACAGTATTAAAGTATTTACTTAAATACAGTAATTACAGTAATTACAGTATTTACTTAAATACAGCCCCCCATATAATATAAACATTTTTTTTTCTTTAGAGATCTGTACACAATCAACAACTTTTTAAAAACGACAGAATAAATTATGCTGACCTCTATCAACCGTTCATTAGTAAGTATACTTTTACATCATTTTACGTGTCTATAATGTTTGGATATTCCCTGGACCCTTTTGCACACATTAAAACCCTACCCACGGTGAAAAAATGTCAGGCTGCCCTTTTGCCGGACATTTCTAAAAATACAGCATGCATAATTTGGGCATGAGAAATGCCAAACACACCTCATGGTCCTTCGCAGCCGGATAAAGTGTAGCCCAGTGGCTCTCCAGATGTGCATGGACTACAATTTCCATGAGCAGGGGCTGACCCCCAATTGGCCATGCTGGCAGGGGCTGATGGGAATTGTGGTCCATGCACATCTGGAGAGCCACAGGTTGCAGACCCCTGGTGTAGCCCAAAAAAAGCTGTATCTGGTAATTCTGCTGCTAGAAGGTAAAGGTTTGCATTTTAACTACTGGAATAGACTCAATGGAAAATGGAGAAGGGACAACCCAGGACACGAAAGGCTGGCCGGCTTGACCTCCGCCTCAGGGAAGATACTGGAGCAGATCTTAAAGGGATCCACTTATAAACATCTGAAGAACAACTTGGTGATCCAGAGAAGTCAGCACAGATTTGTGCCCAACGGATCCTGACAGGAGGTTAAGAGCTCATGTATCTAATCTGGAGGAACCAGGTTTGATTCCCAGCTCTGCCGCCTGAGCTGTGGAGGCTTCTCTGGGGAATTCAGATTAGCCTGGGCACTCCCACACACGCCAGCTGGGCGACCTTGGGCTAGTCACAGCTTCTCGGAGCTCTCTCAGCCCCACCCACTTCGCAGGGTGTTTGTTGTGAGGGGGGAAGGGCAAGGAGATTGTCAGCCCCTTTGAGTCTCCTGCAGGAGAGAAAGGGGGGATATAAATCCAAACTCTTCTTCTTCTTCTTTAATCGACTGATGACCTTCCTGGATCAAGGGAACGATGTCGATGTTTACCTGGATTTCAGTAAAGCCTTTGACAGGGTTCCCCGTGATGCTAGTAAACTACAGGTTTGTGGACTGGACTCTTAGTTAGATGGTTAGAGAACTGGTTGGAGAACGGCACTCAAAAAGTAGTAGTCAGCGGCATTTGGTTGCAATGTTGCAGGTGGTGATGGCCACTCACCTGGATAGCTTCAAAAAGGGCTTGGACAGATTTATGGAGGAGAAGTCGATCTCTGGCTACCAATCTTGATCCCCTTTGATCTGAGATTGCAAATGCCTTGGCAGACCAGGTGCTCAGGAGCAGCAGCAGCAGCAGAAGGCCATTGCTTTCATCTCCTGCAGGTGAGCTCCCAAAGGCACCTGGTGGGCCACTGCGAGTAGCAGAGAGCTGGACTAGATGGACTCTGGTCTGATCCAGCTGGCTTGTTCTTATGTTCTTATGTTCTTATGTTCTTAATGGAGGGAGGTATCCATTGGGGTGCCACAGAGCTTGGTTCTGGGCCCAGTACTTCTCCATATTTTTTTATAACTGACCTGGATGAGGGTGTGGAGGGACTACTCATGTGCCAGGAAACCTTCAGCAAACAGCATGGAGAATAGTTGCAGCACCACAAAAAGAGTCCCAGCTGCGAGATTTGACACCACACAGGAATTCCCTCTCTGGGCAGTCTCATCAGCTGAGCTGTCAAAATATTTACCCAGGACAGGACACTACCTGGGAATCAACCGGATTCGAAGTCTTTTGCCTGCAGGAGTATCTTACTGCTGTATTGCCAGCCCCTGTGGCAAGTGCATGGCCCTTCTGCAGCGGAGCATCGCTTTCTGTCTGGCTCAGGATGCTCTCCTAGGAGGCCGTCTGCGCATTAACAGGTTGTACTTTACCCTGGCACCGTCTCCTCGGAACAGGAGTGTGATTTGGCTTGTTACGGAACGTCTCCCAAAATGCTGGAATTCTCTCTCAGATAACAAAGTCTCTCTCTCTCCTCTCTCTCTCTCCCTCTCCCCCCTCTCCCTCTCTCCCCCTCTCCCTCCCCTCCCTCCCTCTCCCCCTCTCTCTCTCTCCCCCTCTTTCCCTCACTCCCCTCTCTCTCCCTCACTCCCCTCTCTCTCTCCCTCACTCTCTCTCCCCCTCTCTCTCTCCCTCCCTCCCTCCCTTTCTCTCTCTCTCCCTCTCTCTCTCCCCCCTCTCTCCCTCACTCTCTCCCCCTCTCCCCCTCCCTCTCTCCCTTTCTCTCTCTCCCTCTCTCTTTCTCTCCTTCTCTCTCCCCCCTCTCTCCCTCTCCCTCCCTCTCTCCCTCTCTCTCCCTCTCTCTCCCTCTTTTCCTTTCTCTCTCCCTGTCTCTTCCTCTCTCTCTCTCCCTCTCTCTCTCTCTCATCATAAGCTAGAATGTTGCCTTCATTTTCTTGTTTCCAGACTGGGTTGTGAGATGATTTAATCAAGCTGTCTTTTTTAAAAAAAATCTTCAACATCTCTGGAGAGTTGGAGCCGGGGAGGGGATGACTCGGAGAGGTAATTTGCAGTAATTAACACTCACACTCACACAATCCTCTCTGCATGAGCGTCTAATAGGTCAACATCTGGAAGTTCCCGTTTCAGCTGCCAGCTCAGCTCAAGAGCATGGGAACGTCAGAAGAGCCCTGCTGCTGGATCAGACCAGTGAGTATCCCTCTAGCCCAGCATCCTGTCTCCTCTGGAGGACCAACAACAGGGCATAGAGGCTGGATGGACATATGTTGGGCGTGCTTTGATTGTGTGTTCCTGCATGGCAGGGGGCTGGACTGGATGGCCCCTTGGGGTCTCCTCCAACTCTATGATTCTAAGGGCAAGTCCTTGACATGAATGGGGTCCCGTACTCAAGTACCAGGTACCAGTACAGAGTTGCCAGCCTCCAGATGGGACCTGGAGCTCTCCGGGAATCACAACTGATCTCCAGATGACAAATACCAGTTCCTCGGGAGGAAATGGCTTTTTTGGAGGGAGGACACTAGCCCTGAGGCCCGTCCGCTCCGCAAATCCTGCCCTCCAGAGGCGCCACCTCAATACCTCCAACAATTTCCCAAGCTGGAATTGGCTGGGAAACCTGTTACCAGCCAGAGCCCACAATGCTCAGCCAGTGGTCTGATACAGTGCGTGGTTTCATTGTCCAAGCTGCGACTTCACCATTTGGATGTACCAGAGACGTACCGGGGGAAAATGGTGCCTGGAGACATACAGTCCGGGCACCGACCACCACCACCCCGCTATGCCAGGGGCCCCCTCCCAGCTGCCGCCTCCGAGCCAGCAGCCATCAGTCCCTTCTGCCCTCCCCTCTGGGAAGAACAGAAGCAACTGGAAGGCTCAATGCTGGGGCCTTTGCTTTTATAAGCTTGGGGGTGGGGCCAGAGGGGAGGGCAGAAGGGACTGCCGGCTGCCTGCTCAGAGCCAGTAGCTGGGAGGGGGCGGGGCTTGGGGGAAGCCAGCAGCCAGGAGCAAGGCTTGGGGGGGGAGTCTTCTGACTTCCTTGGCCCCGCCCATGTCGATGTCGACATGGGTGGGGCTGAGGGCGCCAGAAGACAACAAGGCAGCGGAACTTCCTGCTGCCTTCCCGTCTTCTTGGTCATGTGGGGGGCGGATTTTGCGCCCCCCACGTGACCAGATCAGTGGCGCCTGGGAACAGAGGGGGAAGGAGGTGGGGAAACGGTGGGATGGATTAATTTTAATTTAATTTTAATGGGGTTTTGTTTGTATATGCTGTATGAGGAAATTATGTTGTGCACCGCCCAGAGCCCTTCGGGGGTAGGGCGGTATACAAAACCAATAAATAAATAAATAAATAAATAAATAAATAAATAAATAAATAAATAAATAAATAAATAAATAAAAATAATTTGTATCATCTATTCACCTCGTTATTGCAATAATTTATTAATTGGTTTTAAACGTTTTAAATTGGGATTTATATTTTAAAGTTGTAGGTTGTTTTTATAAAACGTTGTCACCCGCCCGGAGCCCTTCGGGGACGGGGCAGGATATAAAACTAACGAATTACATCAAAATAATAAATAAATACACTGATTCTTGGGAGGGGAAAGGTACATTTGAAGCGGCAGCACGACACGGCCGCACAGCAGAAAGAGTTCCGGCTGGCCCCGCCGTGCCCAAGAGAAGGTGGAAACTTGCAGACGCTGCTGAACAGCCACCAAAGCAAGAACACTTGGATATCTGCACAGTGCAAATCCAAAACGCTCCCCAGTGTTTGTGAAAACAATGGGAAAATTCGGCTGAAAAGCGGGAGCATAACAGAACTCCAGAGGCTGTAATTTCTCTTTCCAGTTCTCTGCTCCATCCATCACAGGTGCCGCATCCGGGGGACTTTTGTATTCTGGATGGATTCTTTTCTTGGCGGAGCGTATGGAAATTCAACATCTTTCCGCCTCTGAGTCGGGAGGCCGTCCGATGATCACGTCCCACTGATAACGGTGACGGAAACTTGACTTGTTTTGCGCAGACAGTCTAGACTGTGAACGTTCTGCCGGAAAGCAACGCTAAGAAGCGAGGGGGAATTCTGGAATGCAGGAGGGAAAGGGGTCCCCAGCTGCTCCTGGGCACCAAAAGAGGTGTTGGGGGTTTGCCAACTACAGGGTGGGAAATTCCTTGAGATTTGGGGGCAATGCTGGAAAAGACGGGGGGGGGGGTCGGGGTGGAAAGGGAGCTCAGCGGGGGATGCCGTAGAGTCTGCCCTCAGAAACTGGCCCTTCTTCCAAGGAACATGGTCTCTATAGTCTGGAGGACAGTTGTAATTCTGGGGGGAATGCCAGGCCCCCATTTTGAAGCTGCTAACTTAACTTCATAGAGGTAGTGTGGTGTAATGGTTAAGAGCGGCGGAGTCTAATCTGGAGAACCGGGCTCGATTCCCCACTTTGGGAAGACAGTATAGAAGGGTAGATCCTCGTGTTATGCCAGCAGCAGCTACCGAAGGCAAGAAGAAGAAGAAGAAGAAGAAGAAGAAGAAGAAGAAGAAGAAGAAGAAGAAGAAGAAGAAGAAGAAGAAGAAGAAGAAGAAGAAGAAGAAGAAGAAGAAGAAGAAGAAGAAGAAGAAGAGTTTGGATTTATACCCCACTTTTCTCTACCTTTGAGGAGACTTGTGGCCTACAAGTTCTTTTCCTTTCCTCTCCTCACACCTTGTAAGGAGGGGGGGCTGAGAGAGTTTGGAGAAAACTGTGATTAGCCCTTGGTCACCCAGCAGGCTTCATGTGGAAGAACAAGGACAATACTGATTTTGATGGACCGAGAATCTGTTTCAGTACAAGGGAGCTTCGTAAGTTTATATATGGCGGCCACTGGCCCATACTGGATCAGATAGAAATATGGAAAGGCCAATTGCTGCAACCTGCCCCCGTTGCCTGCTTAGTCCTTGTGGCCTCTGCAACATCCCTTCCCTTTCCTTGAAGAAGAGTTTGGATTTATATCCCCCTTTCTCTCCAGTAGGAGACTCAAAGGGACTGACAATCTTCTTTCCCTTCCCCCGCCACAACAAACACCCTGTGAGCTGGGTGGGGCTGAGAGAGTCCTGAGAGAACTGTGACTAGCCCAAGGTCACCCAGCAGGAATGTAGGAGTGTGGAAACACATCTGGTTCCCCAGGTAAGCCTCCACAGCTCAAGTGGCAGAGTGGGGAATCAAACCCGGTTCCCCAGATTAGAGTGCACCTGCTCTTAACCACTACGTCACTGCTGCTCCTAGCCTGGAATGGGGCCCCCAATGTTTTGCTTCAAGCAAAGTGCCTGACCTTGAGTTGGGGGCACCGTTCCAGGCATTCTGTCCTGGGTACCTTCCAGGAGAGGGAAGGATTTTTCTCCCCCTGATCTCTTCTGCCCCGTCACTTCTCAGCGCCCTCTTGTTGTTCATAACAGACCAACCTGCAGGGATGGAAGAGCAAAAGGCAGCATCCGCGCGTGAGCGTCGGGCAGATGTCCACTCCTGAAGACTGCTTATCACGGATGACGAACCAGTCAATAGATTTGTGGCTGAGATTGCTAGAGAGCTTTCAGCATCGATTTCTTCCGATGCGGTTTTCTGTCAGACGATCAGGTTGTAAAAGATATACTGGCTTTGTGGGGAATTGATCGTGGCTGGCCACGATGGTGTAGCTCAGTGATGGCGAACCTTTTTGAGACCGAGTGCCCAAATTGCAACGCAAACCCCACTTATTTATCGCAAAGGGCCAACCCGGCAATGTAACCTGAATGCTGAGGTTTTAGTTTAGAAAAAAAAACAGTTGGCTCCCTCTTCCTCTGTCCCACCCGCTCGAGTAGGGGCCAGCCTGCTCTAGCGTCCAGCAAGTCCCACATGTACCGCTCTGTGCCCCTCTAGCATCTCTGCCTCCTCTGTCCCCCCCCCCCGGGCAGCAGCCACCTGGAGCACAGGCACCAGGCCCACCAGCCGAGTCCTCCCTGCTCACCGCGGTGCACACGTATCATGCTCAGTGGCCCAGGCCAACCTAGATGTGTGTGTGGGGGGGGGGTTGTGAAACCATCCACCCCCCACATGACGAACTCTGTTTGCGCATGCCCACAGAGAGGGCTCTGAGTGCCACCTCTGGCACCCGTTCCATAGGTTCGCCATCACTGGTGTAGCAGCTGGTTCAGACTCTATTGCCTTTTCTTTTCGATTAGTGTCGCTTTCTTTAAACTTTCCTTAAACGATGCTACTGAGGTTTTGAACATGTGTTTTCCAGTATGCACTAGCAGGCCAGTGCAAATCAATGAAAGCATTTTAATTACCTTTCCTAGTTCTCTGGAATTTCCTGCTATCATCGGTCAGCGTGGTGTAGTGGTTAGGGTTAGGGTTAGGTGCACTCTAATCTGGAGAACCGGATTTGATTCCCTGCTCTGCCACTTGAACTATGGAGGCTTATCTGGTGAACCAGATTAGCTTGTGCACTCCAACACATGCCAGCTGAGGGACCTTGGGCTAGTCACAACTCTTTGGAACTCTCTCAGTCCCACCCACCTCACAGGGTGTTTACTGTGGGAGGGGGAAGGGAAAGAAGATTGTAAGCTCCTTTGAATGTCCTTGCAGAAGAGAAAGGGGGATACAAATTCAAACTACTACTACTACTACTACTACTACTACTACTACTACTACTACTCTAGTCTCACACAGTGGCCAACAAGTTCCTCTGGAGGTCCAACAACAGGGCAGAGTGGTCAAGACCTCCATTAGAACATTAAAAGAGACCAGCGAAGGTCCATCTGGTCCAGCATCTTGTGTCACACAGTGGGGAACCAGTTCCTCTGGAAGGCCCACAACAGGGAATAGAGGCCAAGAACTCCAGTAGAACATCAGCGGTCCATGCAGTCCAGCATACTGTCTCACAAAGTGGCCAACCAGTTCCTCTGGAGGTCCAACAACAGGGCAGAGAGGTCAAGACCTCCATTAGAACATCAAAAGAGACCTACTGGATGAGACCAGTAAAGGTCCATCTAGTCCAGCATCCTGTCTCACACAGTGGCCAACCAGTTCCTCTGGAGGTCCAACAACAGGGCAGAGAGGCCAAGACCTCCATTAGAACATCAAAAGAGACCTACTGGATGAGATCAGTAAAGGTCCATCTAGTCCAGCATCCTGGTTCCAGCCACTTTGGTGGACCCAACCCAGTTCCTCTGGAGGTCCAACAACAGGGCAGAGAGGCCAAGACCTCCATTAGAACATCAAAAGAGATCTACTGGATGGGACCAGTAAAGGTCAATCTAGTCCAGCATCCTGTCTCACACAGTGGCCAACCAGTTCCTCCGGAGGACCAACAACAGGGCAGAGAGGTCAAGACCCCCATTAGAACATCAAAAGAGACCTACTGGATGCGACCAGTAAAGGTCCATCTAGTCCAGCATCCTGTCTCACACAGTGGCCAACCAGTTCCTCCGGAGGTCCAACAACAGGGCAGAGAGGCCTCAGCCTTCCCCTGATGTTGCCTCCTGTCACTAAGGTTCAGAGACTGACTGCCTCTGACTGTGGAGGTTCTCCTTAGTCACCATGGCTAGCAGTCTCCAAGACCTCTCCTCCATGAACCAGTCAAATCCACTTTTGAAACCTCTGTGCCGGTGACCATCCGTGAACTCACTGGTAGCCAATTCCCTATTTTAACCACTCGTTGCCTAGAGAACTATATCCTTTTGTCCGTCCCAGATATGACAACATTAGTGCCAGCCTCAAAATTAATATGATCCTCTGATGAATTAATATGATCCTCTGACTTTATTTGCTGTGAAAAAGGCAAACTCTATGCTGGGGATAATTAGGAAAGGAGTTGATAATAAAACTGCAAGGATTGTCATGCCCTTATATAGTTGTAGCCGAATCGTGCAGATCGTGCTTGGAGGTCCTGTGTGCTCAGGTCTCTGGTCGGCCACATCTCCCAAAGGATATCGAAGAGATAGGAAAAGTGCAGAGAAGGGCAACGAGGGTGATTGAGGGACTGGAGCACCTTCCTTATGAGGAGAGGCTGCAGCGTTTGGGACTCTTTAGTTTGGAGAGGAGGCGGCTGAGGGGGGATATGATTGAAGTCTACAAAATTATGCCTGGGGTAGAAAATGTTGACAGAGAGAAATTTTTCCTCTCTTTCTCACAATACTAGAACCAGGGGGCATACACTGAAAATGCTTGGGGGAAGAATGAGGACTAATAAAAGGAAACACTTCTTCACGCAACGTGTGATTGGTGTTTGGAATATGCTGCCACAGGAGGTGGTGATGGCCACTCACCTGGGTAGCTTTAAAAGGGGCTTGGACAGATTTATGGAGGAGAAGTCCATCTATGGCTCCCAATCTTGATCCTCCTTGATCTCAGATTGCAAATGCCTTAGCAGACCAGGTGCTCGGGAGCAGCAGCAGCAGCAGAAGGCCATTGCTTTCACATCCTGCCTGTGAGCTCCCAAAGGCACCTGGTGGGCCACTGCGAGTAGCAGAGTGCTGGACTAGATGGACTCTGGTCTGATCCAGCAGGCTAGTTCTTGTGTTCTTATGACGATGCCAGCCACAGATGCAGGCAAAACGTCAGGAGAAAATGCTACTGGAACACGACCATACAACCTGGAAAACCCACAACATCCAAATACCAGTCTCCTTTATAGGGCAATTGTAACGGCTGCAAATCAGCGACCTTTGAAACATGCAGCGTAGCCGCCAAACAACGTTATTGCTTGAGTGTAAATTCCTAGAGGACAGCCCGTCGTTTTAACAAGAAAAGAGCCACAGGAAGTTGTGGGAATCACAGGCCTGCACCAGATGCGAGCAAAGCACCAGGGAGGGGCGAGTCAAAAGCTCTCCCCCCCCCCCCCACCGGGAAAGGACTTTCTCTTCTTGGCAGATGCGCAGGGCTTTGATTCCAGCTGCCCCGACTTTGCGGCAAACATTCTCCGGAGCCAAAGCAAACAGGCCGCTGACTTTTCCCACAGGGGGAAAGCAGGCTAAAGGAGCTGACAAATGAGGTCGACAAAACCCCGAGGAACCTCGATGCGGGGATAGCAGGCCTCCGAGGCGGGTGTCTATCTGGAACCTTTTCCGCCTTCCCTGCTTGGCGGGCAAATCGGAATGGCATCAGGGGTCAAGAGAAAAGCCCGGGGTTCAGCAATGCCCACACGAGATACGCTCCGTTCACTTTCCAGTTGTGCTGTGGGATGAGAGTGTGTGACTCCTGACCTGTGTGTGACAGAGAACGGCCTCTAGAACTAAACGCAATAAATAATTGGTAGATCCAAAGCGGCCAGGCTCAGTGGAGGCTGCTCGTTGCTTCTCTGCATGATTGACTGCTTTGGCCTTGCCTCTTCTCAACCACCCGGCACTGCAGGTGGATAACTCTGCCCCGACTCATCATGAGTTCCAATGCCACATCTAGTGGCAGTTGAAGGATCTAGAATCAGAGGGGCTGCCTGCCGCATCTCAGCACGAGTTGCTGTTCCAGCCTAGCTTTCTTGCAAAAGAACAGCACACCTGAGGGCAGCCGGACGAGCAACAGAAGCAAAGGATTCGAAAACCTGGGAGACGGGGTATGAAGTGGAATTGGAGCTCTGTCATGTCAGCGTGGTGTAGTGGTTAAGAGCAGGTGCACTCTAATCTGGAAAACTGGGTTTGATTCCCCGCTCTGCCACTTGAGCTGTGGAGGCTTATCTGGGGAACCAGATTAGCTTGTGCACTCCAACACATGCCAGTGGGGTGACCTTGGGCTAGTCACAGCTTCTCAGAGCTCTCTCAGCCCCACCCATCTCACAAGGGGTCTGTTGTGGGGAGAGGAAGGGAAAGAAGAAGAAGAAGAGTTTTGGATTTATATCCCCCCTTTCTCTCCTGCAGGAGACTCAAAGGGGCTTACAATCTCCTTGCCCTTCCCCCCTCGCAACAAACACCCTGTGAGGTGGGTGGGGCTGAGAGAGCTCTGAGAAGCTGTGACTAGCCCAAGGTCACCCAGCTAGCGTGTGTGGGAGCGTGCAGGCTAATCTGAATTCCCCAGATAAGCCTCCACAGCTCAGGCAGCAGAGCTGGGAATCAAACCTGGTTCCTCCAGATAAGAGTGTACCTGCTCTTAGCCACTGCTGCTTGTAAGCCCCTTTGAGTCTCCTTACAGGAAAGAAAGTGGGGGGGTATAAATCCAATTTCCTCCTCTCCTTCATTTTGTCCTCTAAACAACCCAAGGAGGTAGGTTAGGCTGAGAGCGTGCGAACGGCCCAAGCCCCCCCCCCCCCCGTGAGCTCCCGGGGCAGACCGTGCATTCGAACCCAGGTCTCCCAGCTTCAATTCCAACACCCTAACCCCAACATCGCACTAGGTTCCAAAATATCGGGTGGTGGCCTGTCATCCGGCCAAGGAACAGGGCTTTCTCTGCCCAGGGGAAGGGGTACAGTGTGTGAAATACCCTTGGGGGGGGGGGGGCGCCTCCTGAAGCTAAAGGAAGACACAGCCATTAGCAGAGATGTAGTATACAAATCAAAGCACCCAGGCATGTGTTGCTTGGTTACAAGCCCAGCTCTCCCCGCCCCCCATCCCATAACGCCAGCCATGGATCACACGCAAACAGCTGTCTAAAAGAGCGAGGGGTTAACCGCTTGCCTCTGTAACGTGCTTTTTCCTCACTAGCAACTACCTGTCCATTGAAGCATCGATTTCTACATAGCTATGACTGATGTTCCTGAGAGTGAGGAGCATCACAGCATCTCCGAAGGTCATTAACGTTTATCTGAAAGGCGTATTAAAACGTATTTCAAAAGGCCGGCATAATTGCTTTTATGTTAACGCCGTTAAGCTGGGGAAACTCTTCCCCAGATCTCTACTAGGAAGAAGAAGAAGAAGAAGAAGAAGAAGAAGAAGAAGAAGAAGAAGAAGAAGAAGATGATGATGAAGAAGAAGACGAAGACGAAGACGAAGAAGAAGAAGAAGAAGAAGAAGAAGAAGAAGAAGAAGAAGAAGAAGAAGAAGAAGAAGAAGAAGAAGAAGAAGAAGAAGAAGAAGAAGAAGAAGAAGAGTAGTTTGGATTTATATCCCCACTTTCTCTCCTGTAAGGAGACTCAAAGGGGCTTACAATCTCCTTTCCCTTCCCCCCTACCCCAACAAACACCCTGTGAGGTAGGTGGGGCTGAGAGAGCTCCGAAGAACTGTGACTAGCCCAAGGTCGCCCAGCTGGTGTGTGTGGGAGTACACAAGCTAATCTTGTTCACCAGATAAGCCTCCACAGCTCAGGTGGCAGAGCGGGGAATCAAACCCGGTTCCTCCAGACTAGAATACATCTGCTCTTAACCACTAGGCCACTGCTGCTCAGAAAAGATAGAAAGGAAGAATCTGCCGTGCCTCCAAACCATGGACTGCCTCATTCCCTGGAAAGAAACCTCGCCGAATGACTAGGAAGTAAACATGCGCAGGACTGGAAAAGTATAAGGTTAAGGGGGTGGGCGCTTGTGCTGCAATAAATCATCTTTGACCTGTTATTGATTTGTTCCACTGGACGCGGCTTGTGAGACGGAAGGAGGACCCTTTCATTTGCCCCTGGGGACGAAAGTCCAATTGGCCAGATGAGTCCCATCTCCGTCCCCCGCACAGAACAGGTCGCCCAAGGCACATTCGGTTCGATTTCAGCTAAAGCCCTGAAGCCACTAATAATGTGTAGAGCTGTATTCCTGCCATCTCGGTAATCCTTATAGCTGCTCCGTCAAGTAGGACAGTTATCTTATCCCCTGTTATGACCCACCTTGCCAATGAGATGAGGCAGGGCTTTGCCGAGCGCTACATTGAACCAGTGACAGCCGTCCGTCATCAGCGAAGCAACCTGGCTGACTGTGAGCCGATCCCTATTTCAGTCTAGCCTACCTCGCAGGGGGCCGCTGTGGGTTTTCTGGGCTGCGGGGCCGTGGTCTGGTCGTTTCTGCTCCCCACCTTTTGCCCACATCCACATTTGGCATCTTCAAAGGCGTGTCACGGTAAGACCACGACAGCCAGTCGATTCTGGCTGTGAAACCCTTCAACAATACAGTACCTCGCAGGGTTGTTGTGAGGACAAAAATACAGGCAGAGAGGGGAAGGAGGAGGAGGAGCAGGAAAAGAAGAAGAGGAGGAGGAGTTTGGATTGTCTGAGGAAGAAGGGAAGGACAAGAGCTACCCCATCCAGCCCCCTTCTACTGTTGAAGAAGAAGAAGAAGAGGAAGAAGAAGAGGAAGAGGAGGAAAAGTTTAGATTTATAACCCACCTTTCTCCCCTGTAAGGAGACTCAAGGTGGCTTACAAGCTCCTTTCCCTTCCTCTCCCCACAACAGACACCTTGTGAGGCAGGTAGGGCTGTGAGAGTTCTGAGAGAACTGTGACTGGCCCAAGGTCACTCAGCAAAAATGGAGGAGCGGGGAAACAAATCCGGTTCACCAGATAAGCCTCTGTCGCTCAGGTGGAGGAGGAGTGGTGAATCAAACCTGGTTCTCCAGATGAAAATCCACCTGCTCTTAACCACTACACCACGCTGGCCAGGTAGGCTGCCCTGAGCTCTTTGAACCAAAGGTGAAAAGACAGACAGACAGACCGGCTAGAATTCTAGCCACAGCGGCAACTATGGGGAAGAAGAGGACCAAACGCCCAAATCCACATTTGCACACCAAAACCTCCTAAATCCAGATTTCCCAGCTTTGGAAATCCGCCATATGTCACATCTCTGTGAACCCTCGCCTCTTCTTCGGAGACAAAAATGCCGCGGGGCGGCTCAGAAACCCTCACCCGCCTCTCAGACTGCCCGGGGAGGGTGCTGGGGGAGGCGCGCTCGACTCTCTCCATGTGCGCGCCTCTGCGTTGGGCGATGCTCAGATTCTGCCTGCTGTCAAGGCTGGGGACAAGGAGCCATCCGCCCACGTCGCTGTCTCTTCTCTGCCCCAGTTACCTTGGAGAAGGGGTCGCCTCCGCACAGCCGGCTCTGGGGCGGGAGGGGAGGGGGACGGTGGCGTGGGCTTTGGCAAGAGGATGACAAAACCCAGCCCTCCGCTTGAACGTCATTCTGAGATATTTATTTAAGCGGTCGAGGCACCGTGGCCTATCTTTGTTTTGTACAGTTGTACTGTACCTCCTTGTAGAAGAAGAAGAAGAGTTTGGATCTGTATCCCCCCTTTCTCTCCTGTAAGGAGACTCAAGGTGGCTGACAAGCTCCTTTCCCTTCCTCTCCCCACAACAGACACCCTGTGAGGTGGGTGGGGATGAAAGAGCTCCGAAGAACTGGGACTAGCCCAAGGTCACCCAGCTGGCAGGTGTTGGAGTGCACAAGCTAATCTGGTTCACCAGATAAGCCTCCACGGCTCAAGTGGCAGAGCGGGGAATCAAACCCGGTTCTCCAGAACAGAGTGCACCTGCTCTTAACCACTACGCCACGCTGGCTCTTGTATATCTTACTGTTGGTTTCCCAGTTTGTAGAGTGTCTGGTTTTTACTCAAAGGCTCCAAAGCAGAGATGGGAAACGAATGCACGCAGGCGCAGGCTGCCACACAACTCCTGCTAGACTGCTTCAAGTTCTGCGCGCTACTGCTGAGAGGAGGGGCGTCACTAAGGCAAAAATCATGTGGCAAAATCACCCATTAGTAACCCCCTCTTGGCACACACAAATAATTAGTAACCTACTCTCGGAAACCTGAGAACCTGCTGGATCCCACCTCTGATTTTACCACTTTGGTTGCCCTCCTCTGGACCCATTCCAGCTTGTCAATATCCTTCTCGAATTGAGGTGCCCAATTTGGGAGTGGGCCAGAAGAAGGCGGCATAAGGAACCCCGACTTGTTTTTCTTTTTATTCCAGGTGCAAAATAACTTTCTCACCCTGTAGCTGGGCTGCACCTGCCTTATCCTTGAAGACTCTGCTTTGCCTGAGAATACCGCTAGTAACTTCATTCTGCTGGGATCCCAAGGGACGGGGTTAGAGGGGAAAGGGTATTAACCCAGAAACGCTCTGTTGAAACTTAGTTCCAGCAAACGATTGCTGGTGGCTGGATACTGCAGTGCTGTGCAATAAACCACTTTCTGCACACAAGAGTCTGGTTGGTGCAGGGAGGTTGAGAGAACCTGGCGGAGGCAAGCAACAACAACCAGATACCTGCAAATTTCTTTTCCCTCAAAAACCCAAAGGGGTTGCCATAAGTCAGCTGGGACTTTACAGCACTTTTATTTATTTTTATTTTTTATTTATATTTTAGATTTATAGGCCGCCTCTTCCCCAGAGGGGAATGCCCATCAGCCACTGTTGAGAATTTGAAGTAGAAGAGTCTGGATTGATATCCCCCCCCCTTCTCTCCTGTAAGGAGACGCAAAGGGGCTTACAATCTCCCTTTCTTTGTAGGTGGGGACCCACAACAAACACCCTGTGAGGTGGGTGGGGCTGAGAGAGCTCCACAGAACTGTGACTAGCCCAAGGTCACCCAGCTGGCCTGTGTGGGAATTCACAAGATAACCTGGTCCACCGGATCAGCCTCCACAGCTCAAGTGGCAGAGCAGGGAATCAAACCGGGTTCTCCAGATTAGAGTGCACCTGCTCTTAACCGCTACACCAGGCTGGCTAAGGGTTTTTCTCACTCCGTAAGCCTGTGTTGACCTTCCTAACTGAACATGAGTCCGGACGCCCAGCCAGCCTGTATCCCCTGTACACCCCCCCCCCAATTTCACATCCTCACTCCTTTCCCCCCTCCAGCACTGCCCACTTGGGAAGCAAGACGCACACACACGAGACAGCCCAATTCTGTGCAGGCAGACATCCAGCGTTCGGGTCACGCAAGGTTGGCCTGGACATGCAGCAACCCGGTTTATGCCCATTCATTTCCCGGCATCGAGCTCACGCCAGCGCCGCGCCGCTTGCTACTGCGGGAAGCTTGGTGCAAACACCTGAACCTCTGCCAAGAAAGGAGAGGGGAGGGGAGGCCAGGGGAGGGAGGGAAATGCTCCTTGCAGGCCGCTCTGGGATTCGATACTACAGTAAGAAAAGCAGCAGGGAACAGGTCAGGCGGCTGGCTCCGTCCCAAAGGAGACCCGGGGAGAGCTTTGAGGAAGGGCGGCTCTGTACAGAGAGGCAGGAACGAAACGGAGGAGGAGGAGGAGAAGAAGAAGAGGAAGAGGAAGAAGAGGAAGAAGAAGAGGAAGAAGAAGAAGAAGAGGAAGAGGAAGAAGAAGAGGAAGAAGACGAGGAAGAAGACGAGGAGGAAAAGGGAGAGGGAGAAGGAAAAGAGGAAGAAGAAGAAGAAAAAGACGAGGAAGAAGAAGAGGAAGAAAAAGAAGAGGGAGAAGAAGAGGAAGAAGAAGAAGAGGAAGAAGAAGTAGAGTTGGATTTATATCCCACCTTTCCTGTGAGGTGACTCAAAAGGGCGGAAAATCTCCTTTCCCTCCCCCCCCCCCCGCCACTCACAACAAACACCCTGTGAGGTAGGTGGGGCTGAGAGAGCTCCGAAGAACTGTGACTACCCTAGGACACCCAACTGGAATGTGTGGGAGTGCACGGGTTAATCTGGTTCCCCCAATAAGCTTCCACAGCTCAAGTGGCAGAGCGGGGAATCAAACCCAGTTCTCCAGATTAGAATGCACCTGCTCTCAACCTTACACCACGCTGGCTTTTGATTGAACAGATTGATGAGCAATGTAAAAAGGAGAGGAAGGCAGGGGTGGCTTGGCGGATCAGGGCAAGATACTGGGGAGCAACTCGAGAGTCAGCCGACAGACGGAGGGGTGCCTGAAGGAAACGGAACGGGGCTTTCTTTCTGGCCCTTCGGCCGCTTAATTTCCCCACAGATTCCACCCAACAGCCTGCAGTGTCAGAGAAGAGGTCGAAGCACCCGAGAAACGACAGGGCGTCAGGCCAGGATCGGGGGAACTGGGGAGACCCGGTTCAAATCCCCCCAGGAGCTGATTGAGAGATCGTGGCCCAGTCATACGCTCTCAGTTTGACCTACCTCACAGGGTCATTGTGGGGATATAAACGAGAATGGAACGATGTCATCAGCAGCTTTGGGTCTCCACGGGGGAGAAAAGCGGGGCAGATAAACAAAGGAGGCAGCGCTGTGTAGTGGTCAGAGGGTCAGTAGCAACTGGGAGATCTGGGTTTGAATCCACAGGCTGCCGCTCAGCTTACTAGGCCAGTCCTCCTCTGTCAGCCTAACCGACCTTGCTGGGAGGGATGCCAATCTCCAGGCGAGGCCTGGGGATCCCCTGCAATTATAGCCCATCCCCAGACTACAGAGATCAGCTCTGCTGGAGGGCGGGGTCTGCGGCCCCTCCCTCTCCAAGCTCCGCCCCCCAAATCTCCAGGGATTCCCAACCTGGAGTGGCGTAGGAGGTTAAGAGCTCGTGCATCTAATCTGGAGGAACCGGGTTTGATTCCCCACTCTGCCGCCTGAGCTGTGGAGGCTTACCTGGGGAATTCAGATTAGCCTGTGCACTCCCACACACGCCAGCTGGGTGACCTTGGGCTAGTCACAGCTTCTCGGAGCTCTCTCCGCCCCACCCACCTCACAGGGTGTTTGTTGTGAGGGGGGAAGGGCAAGGAGATTGTCAGCCCCTTTGAGTCTCCTGCAGGAGAGAAAGGGGGGTATAAATCCAAAACTCTTCTTCTTCTTCTTCATCTGGCAGCCCTACCGCCCACCAGCAGCCAACGGGGACCTGGCAGTCCTACCTGCAGGGCTGTTGTGAGAATAAAACTGGGGAAAGGAGACTCACAGACCCTAGGGGAAGGAGGCAGAAAAACTAGAAGGGCCCAGCCATGAAGAATTGGCAGAGGGCCACAGGGGAGGGCTCTCAGCCCTTGTTTTGGAAGGCTCCCTATTGGACGATGTTTCCAGCATCGGCACCTGTCAAAAGCAGGTCCTTGGGCTGAAAAATCTGCCTTCCCTAAAAAAGGGCAACTAAGAGGGAGGGGGGGAGCAAACACATAAACACCTGGATCCGCCTTCTACTAAATCATAAGAACATAAGAACAAGCCAGCTGGATCAGACCAGAGTCCATCTAGTCCAGCTCTCTGCTACTCGCAGTGGCCCAACAGGTGCCTTTGGGAGCTCACATGCAGGAGGTGAAAGCAATGGCCTGCTGCTGCTGCTCCTGAGCACCTGGTCTGCTAAGGCATTTGCAACCTCAGATCAAGGAGGATCAAGATTGGTAGCCACAGATCGACTTCTCCTCCATCAATCTGTCCAAGCCCCTTTTAAAGCTATCCAGGTTAGTGGCCATCACCACCTCCTGTGGCAGCATATTCCAAACACCTGTAAGGAAACTCAAGGTGGCTTACAAGCTCCTTTCCGTTCCCCCCCACAAAAGACACCTTGTGAGGTAGGTGGGGCTGAGAGAGCTCCGAAGAACTGTGACTAGCCCAAGGTCACCCAGCTGGCATGTGTTGGAGTGCACAAGCTAATCTGGTTCACCAGATAAGCCTCCTCGGCTCAGGCGGCAGAGCTGGGAATCAAACCCGGTTCCTCCAGATTAGATGCACGAGCTCTTAACCTCCTACGCCACTGCTGCTCCTTTTAAGCCCTTTTAAGCGGTGATGCTGGGGGTTGATGCCGTGGATGCTCTCCCACTAAGCCATAGCCCCCGTCCATGACTCCCCCGTGACCTGGGCCATAGCCCTCCCCCTCCCTCCCTCCTTGCATGCCACCCCTCCCCCTCCCCTCCCTCTCTCCACTAGGGTGGGTGGGCCATGTCCAGATGCCGGGCCCCCTCCCCCTCCCGTAGCCCTTTTAACAGGTGATGCTGGGGATAGAACCTGAGACCTTCCGCTCTGCCCCTCTCTGTGGCTCTCCAGGGACTCAGGGCTGAGGTCCTTCACACCATATCCTATCTCCTTAACTGGGAATGCCGGGGACTGAACCATGCCAAGCGGACATTCCCCCACTGAGCCACAGCCCCGCTCCGTGGCTCCCACACGACTTTATCCCTTTTAACTGGAGACGCCGGGGACTGAACCTTACGGATTCAAGGATCAGGATCCTGTTTCCCAGGGGAGTAGACAGTGTTAGGGGTGAGCCGAGTTATCCTCCAAGCCTGTGAAGCCATAGCACAAAGATCAAGGCAAGAACGTTTCCATTACAGCAGAGGTCACATATAGCAGGCGAAGTACATATAGCTAGAAGTGGTTACACGGCCAGGAAGGCATCTCAGCCACCCAGACGGAATCACCGTCCGTATGTTCCGTAGCCATTACATGGAGTTAGGAATGCATCTCAACCAACTAGGGCAGTGATGGTGCACCTTTTCGAGACCGAGTGCCCAAATTGCAACCCCAAACCCACTTATTTATCGCAAAGCGCCAACACAGCAATTTAACCTGAATACTGAGGTTTTAGTTTAGAAAAAACGGTCAGCTAAGATGCCAGCTGAGATGCCAGCCACAGAAGCAGGCAAAACGTCAGAAGAAAATGCTACTGGAATACGGCCATACAACCTGGAAACCCCACAACCCCCTAGTGATTGCAGCCATGAAAGCCTTCGACAATATGTCACTTAAAATATTTATATCTATTTCCCTAGTCAGGGCACCCAACAATATATCCCAGTGAACCTTTTCGAGGCCGAGTGCCCAAACTGCAACCCAAAACCCACTTATTTATCGCAAAGTGCCAACACGGCAATTTAACCTGAATACTGAGGTTTTAGTATAGAAAAACCGGTTGGCTCCGAGGCACACGTCACTCGGGAGTAAGCTTGGTGGTAGTCGGTGGCTTTGCTTTGAAGCAACCGTGCAACTCTTCCAACGGGTGAATCACGACCCTAGGAGGGTTAACTCAGAAGCAAGCCCCATTGCCAGCAACCGAGCTTACTCCCAGGTAAAGGATCGCGCTTTAGTTCTTCGCATGAAAATCAATGGGGTTTAACAGCGCTTAACAGGGTTCCCTACCCTGCCTCTCCAAAACGAGGTCTTAGGTTTAATGCTAATAATCAAGCCCAGCGGCCCAGGCCAGCCTAGATGTGTGTTGGGGGGGACTCTGCGCATGCCCACAGAGAGGGCACCCATGCCATAGGTTCGCCACCACTGAACTAGGGTGCCATCCCTGCCTGCCAAGCGGACCCTCTCCCGCTGTGCGCCCCCCCCCCCGGTGATTAGATGGCGTGCGCCCAGGGCATGTGCCACCCCTTGCCCCGTGGCAGATACGCCCCTGCGGCGCCCCGTACCTTGTGCAGCTTCCACATGGCGCCGAGGGCCTTGACCTCGTGGCTGGCGTGCTTGCCCTCCTCCAGGCACTGGTAGCAGACGGGGCTCTTGCAGGGCACGCAGTACATGCTGTGGTTCTCGAGCTCGTGGTCGGTGCAGGTGGCCACCTTGCGGGGGCTGAGGCGGCGGCCGAGGCGGCCCTGGGCGGGGGGCAGCAGGCGGTGCTTGGCCAGGGGGCCGCGGGGCGGGTGGCAGCGCAGGCGGCAGGCCTCGCAGTAGAAGACGTCGCACTGCTCGCACATGGCCGTGGCCTCGCGGGGCGCCTTCTCGCACAGCTGGCAGCGCAGCGCGGCCGCCGGGCCCTGCCGGTAGCGCTCGATGACCCCCTCCAGCACCCGGTTGCGCGGGAAGCCGCGCAGGCCGCGCTCGTCCAGCACCAGGCTGCGGTGGCACAGCGGGCAGGTCAGGCAGGCGTGGCGGGCGCCCGGGGCCAGCGTGGCCGGGGACGGCGCCGGCGGCGGGGGAGGGGGCGGCGGCGGCGCGGCGGGGGGGAAGACGCGCACGCCGTTGGGGGACTTCTGGCAGGGGGTGGCGGGCGCGCTGGCGAAGCCGCCGTAGGAGCCGTAGCCGCTGTCGGCCTCGCTGTACAGGCTCAGCTTGTCCAGGTCCAGGTAGTCGTAGTCGGCCGAGCCCGAGGCGCGCCGGCTCTGCGGGGAGTCGCCGTCGGGGGTCTGCACCAGGATGTGGCGCGCGCAGGCCAGGCACAGGTTGTGCGAGCAGGGCAGGATCAGCGGCTCCCGGAAGAATGAGCCGCACACGGGGCACTTCAGCTCCTCCTCCATCTCGTCCATCGGGCGGCGGCGGCGGCGGCGGCGGGGCTCGAACTCGGGGAGGCGTTTTCAGCACCGCGGACAGCGACGACCGCTTGCCAGGCGCTCCCGGCCCGCACTGGGCGCCTCGCCGCCGCTGCGCTCCCGACGCGCCCCTCGCCCCGCCCCCGGAGCGTCCCATTGGGCCGGGGGGCGTCCGCTGGCTCGGGATTGGCCGTCTGGCGGCTCTGGGCCGCGCCTCCCGCTCAAAGGAGCCAGGGCCCCTCTCGCCCCGCCCCCGGCCCTTCTCATTGGCCGCTCGGCTCGCACGGGCTGCGCGGCCATTGGACCCAGGGGCGTCCGCCGGCCCGGGATTGGCCGCCTGGCAGCTCCGGGCCACGCCTCCTGCTCTAAGGCGCCAGGAGCGAGTTGCTGAGGCGGGGAGTCGACGGCGACTTTGCTTGGGGGCTGCGGATGCCAACCGCGGGCGGGAGAAACTCGTGACTGTTCGGGGGAGGGGGTTGGGATGGGAAAGTGGGCTTACAATTTTCATCCCAACTGCCCTCCACCCCGCACACCTCTCTGCCCCTCTTAATTTGCCCAGGTTTGCGTGTTCCTGCATGGCAGGGGGTTGGACTGGATGGCCTTTGGAGTCTCTTCCAACTCTGATTCTATGAAATATCGGCCTTCAGAGAACCAGGGAAAGAGGTTGGAGCATAGGGCCCTGAGCATGTGCCCACCTCTGGACGTAGAGCCACTGGAGACAGGGGTCACTTGGGAGTGGGGGAGGGGAGGTAGTTGTGGATTCTCTATGTTTTGCAGGGGGTGGACTAGGTAACCATTGAGGTCCCTTCCTATGCATCTCAGGGAAATAAGCACACCCTGACACTTTGCAGATATGTAGATACCCCCTACTATCCTGCTGGCTTTCTAGTTCACAGCTTTCGGTGTTTTTGACTTTGTTCATTTAACAGGCGAATGTGTTCCATCAAACTGTGAAAATTTCCCTCCTCCCCCTCTCCTAAAATTTATGGTGTTAAGGAAGAGACGTCGGTGTCTTGGCTTCCTTCCACAGGTGTTCATCTTGCCGCTCTCCTCGTCTTATTCAGACGTTTTGCCCTGGGTGCGGTGGATGTATACCACGGGACTCTCTTAAGAACATAAGAACATAAGAGCTAGCCTGCTGGATCAGACCAGAGTCCATCTAGTCCAGCGCTCTGCTACTCACAGTGGCCCACCAGGTGCCTTTGGGAGCTCACGTGCAGAATGTGAAAGCAAGGGCCTGCTGCTGCTGCTCATAAGGACATAAGAAGGAGTCTGCTGGATCAGACCAGAGTCCATCTAGTCCAGCTCTCTGCTACTCGCAGTGGCCCACCAGGTGCCTTTGGGAGCTCACGTGCAGAATGTGAAAGCAAGGGCCTGCTGCCTCGCAGGACATAAGAAGGAGTCTGCTGGATCAGACCAGAGTCCATCTAGTCCAGCGCTCTGCTACTCGCAGTGGCCCACCAGGTGCCTTTGGGAGCTCACCTGCAGGAGGTGAAAGCAAGGGCCTGCTGCTGCTGCTCATAAGGACATAAGAACCAGCCAGCTGGATCAGACTAGAGTCCATCTAGTCCAGCTCTCTGCTACTCACAGTGGCCCACCAGGTGCCTTTGGGAGCTCACGTGCAGAATGTGAAAGCAAGGGCCTGCTGCTGCTGCTCATAAGGACATAAGAAGGAGTCTGCTGGATCAGACCAGAGTCCATCTAGTCCAGCTCTCTGCTACTCGCAGTGGCCCACCAGGTGCCTTTGGGAGCTCACGTGCAGAATGTGAAAGCAAGGGCCTGCTGCTGCTGCTCATAAGGACATAAGAAGGAGTCTGCTGGATCAGACCAGAGTCCATCTAGTCCAGCTCTCTGCTACTCGCAGTGGCCCACCAGGTGCCTTTGGGAGCTCACGTGCAGGATGTGAAAGCAAGGGCCTTCTGCAGCTGCTGCTCCCGAGTACCTGGTCTGCTAAGGCATTTGCAATCTCAGCTCAAGGAGGATCAAGATTGGTAGCCAGAGATCGACTTCTCCTCCATAAATCTGTCCAATCCTTTTTAAAGCTATCCAGGTTTTTTAAAGCTATCTAGGTTAGTGGCCATCACCACCTCCTCTTATGCATTCATAGACCTGTGTTTGCTCAAAAGAGAGAGGCAGTGTGGTGCAGTGGTCAAGGGCGGCAGGCTCTAATCTGAAGAACCAGGTTCAGTTCTCCACACGAGTGGCAGATTCTAATCTGGAGAACCGGGTTCGATTCCCCACTCCTCCACACGAGCGGAGGGCTGTAGTCTGGAGAACCGGGTTTGATTCCTTCTCAGTAGACCCTGCGGAGCCACAAGGAGCTCTGTAGTAAAATGGAATTATTCAGGCGGGTGCGTTTATAACGAGATTCGGGCCGTTTATGTCGCTGTTTATTGCAAACGTTAACTTGTTATTGCATTCTTTTCTGATTTCTGTGATCCAGTTTTAGCATTGCTTATAAGCCTCTGACATTTTGTCCTCTTGGGGTTACCCCCACAGCCATTGGGAGGGAGATGGGAAGGTATGGTCAGAGATGTAGGGGGGGAAATGGTGTCCAGGGCAACACCCCGCACCCCACTTACCTTAGCCAACAGAAGCCTGCTGCAGGAGCAGCAGTGGCGTAGGAGGTGAAGAGCTCGTGTATCTAATCTGGAGGAACCGGGTTTGATTCCCAGCTCTGCCGCCTGAGCTGTGGAGGCTGATCTGGGGAACTCAGATCAGCCTGTGCGCTCCCACACACGCCAGCTGGGTGACCTTGGGCTAGTCACAGCTCTTCGGAGCTCTCTCAGCCCCACCCACCTCACAGGGTGTTTGTTGTGAGGGGGGAAGGGCAAGGAGATTGCCAGCCCCTTTGAGTCTCCTGCAGGAGAGAAAGGGGGGATATAAATACAAACTCTTCTTCTTCTCTTCTTCTCCAGTGTGATGTAGTGGTTAAGAGCAAGGTGCACTCTAATCTGGAGAAGTGGGTTTTGATTCCCCACTTGAGCTGTGGAGGCTTATCTGGTGAACTAGATTAGCCTGGGCACTCCCACACACGCCAGCTGGGTGACCTTGGGCTAGTCACAGCTTCTCGGAGCTCTCTCAGCCCCACCCACCTCACAGGGTGTTTGTTGTGAGGGGGGGAGGGCAAGGAGATTGTCAGCCCCTTTGAGTCTCATGCAGGAGAGAAAGCGGGGATAGAAATCCAAACTCTTCTTCTTCTTCTATTTGGGGTTGGAGCTTTGGGGAGGGCGTGGACTACGGCTGGACACAGCGCCATAAAGCCCACCCTCCAAAGCAGTCATTTTCTGCACAGAAACTGACTTCTCTAATTTGGAGACCAGCTGCAATCCCAGGGCATCCCCAGGCCCCGCCTGGAGGTTGGCATCTCTGTCTCCTCTCCTGGCTGTCTGCCCCACATGTTGCTGGGCCCCTCTCCGTTTCAGGATTTTGGCTCCCCCACCCCACCCCAACTTTCCTTTAACTGCGCATACGCTTACGAATCCCATTCAACCGGGGGAGCGAGCCTTTCTGCCCAAGTTAGCTGCAGGTTTCTCCCGGATAAATTTCCGAGGTCCCCTGACAGCTGCCTGCGGGGGCTTGTTTGTCTTGCCCGTGCCGCGTCTCCCCCACCGTGCCCGGCTCCCCTCGGCTAAGTGGCCCCTCTCCCATTTCTCCATCTCCGAGGAACCACCCTGGCAGGGTGAAAAATGGAGGGACTCATGTGCTCCGTTTAGCATGCAAATAAGGAGAGACAGGTGGAGCATTTCGAAACAGGGAGAGTGACGCTGCTGCTTGCACAATCACCGTGTTCCTATTCATCCTGCCATTTCCTCCCCATCTGATGCAGCCCCTCAGCCCTTTATAGCTCAGCCAGAGAAAGCACCGGGTTATAGAAGAGATACTTTCCCTCCTTGCTCGAGTTTGACGTCACCCCGAGGAGCATTACCGTCGTTCTCAGGGAGCCAAAATAGCTGCAATAATTGCTTTCCTGGTTGCTGGAGTCTTCTTCGCAGAGCCACGGTGGGGGTGAAACACTCGAAGAGACTCGAGAGCTCGCCTGGCTCCTCGGCTCCGGTTTTGTGCAGGCCCGGCCCTGCAGAACTTGCACACATCTCAGGAATCGATAGATTTTTGCACTCGCTACTTTGGTGCATGTTTAAATGCAAGGGCACTGGGAGGCCAGACAGATCCACAATAAGAAGCCAAGATATGGAGCTACATATAAGGAGCAGTAGTGGCTAAGAGCAGTGGCTAAGAGCAGGTGCACTCTGATCTGCAGGAACCGGGTTTGATTCCCAGCTCTGCCGCTTGAGTTGTGGAGGCTTATCTGGGGAATTCAGATTAGCCTGTACACTCCCACACACGCCAGCTGGGTGACCTTGGGCTAGTCACAGCTTCTCGGAGCTCTCTCAGCCCCACCTACCTCACAGGGTGTTTGTTGTGAGGGGGGAAGGGCAAGGAGATTGTCAGCCCCTTTGAGTCTCCTGCAGGAGAGAAAGGGGGGATATAAATCCAAACTCTTCTCTTCTTCTCTTCTACATCTAAAGTTTCTGTGATCCTTGTAAACACCAGGCTGCAAAAGCAGGCTCTGGCTTACGAGTTGCCAATCTCCAGGTGAGTATGGCAACAATATCAATTTGTATCCGATGGCTTCCATTGGTGTCAAACTCGTGGCCCTCCAGATGTTATGGGAACTGTCGTCCATAACATCTGGAGGGCCACGAGTTTGACACCTGTGCACGAACAACGTGGGTAATTTTATCCACAATGTACGATAAACAATTTCATAACCAATGGTTTATATGATGTACTTTTCACAACTTTATACATTTACGCTTTGTATTGAAGTGAGTATGTAACCTCTAACTGTGGGTTCTGTGGGGCAGTACTTGGAATGAGTTGCAACAACAATTTTTAAACAACAAAATGGTTTACTTTTCTTTACATATAACATCAACATTTAACGTTACAATTCAAGGTCCTGTTCAGGTTGCATTTCAAGTCCTTCTATTTACAGTCTACTGATGTTGCCAAGTCCAAATTCTTCTTTGCAAGTTGGCTGGCTCCTGAAGACTCCAAGGGCTTGATGAACAGGTTGCAACATGATGAAGGTCTCCAGGAGAACTCTCACCCATTACAACCACAAAAGAAAACCCTGAAACAATAAACTCCAACATTTACAACATAGCAAAAACAACAACTACCTTCCCAGTAGTTCCCAACAATATTGCAATTACCTTAACAAGGTGTTAAGGGCTTATAGAAATCAAGGTCCGAGTCTGGTACCCTTGTCTTCTGCAAAGAGCTCTTTCAGCCTTTCTGCTGCTCTGAGTCTCCACCCCCTTACTGGGTCAACCCATTCTGGGCATGGGGGCTACAAGTACAATTACGTACAAAGTACGCTTACAATTAACATTGAAGTAAATGCAATCATGTGCAGAATAATACTTCATATATGAGTCATTGCTTCAAAATAAACACAAAAGGGGGGGCTAGTTAACATCCGGTATTGGTTAACCTCATAATGCCTTCTTAGGCCCCTCTATTTTGAATGAAATATATCCAGGTGGGACCTAGAGATCCCCTGAAATTGACCTCCATAGAATCGTAGAGTTGGAAGAGACCCCAAGGGCCATCCAGTCCAACCCCCAGCTATGCAGCAACACAATCATAGCACCCTTGACAAATGGCCAACCTGCCTCTGTTTAAAACCCTCCGAAGGAGGAGACTCCACCACCCTCCGAGGTAGTGCATTCCACTGTTGAATAGCCCTGATGGTCAGGAAGTTCTTCCTGAGGTTTAGGTGGAATCTCTTTTCCTTCACCTTGAACCCATGACTACTGGTCCTAGTCTCTGGAGCAACAGAAAACAAGCTTGCTCCCTCACCAACATGACAACCCTTCAAAGATCTAAACATGGCTATCATGTCACCTCTTAACCTTCTCTTCACCAAACTAAACATCCCCAGCTCCCTAAATCTCTCTTCCATGTAGGGCATGGATTCCAGACCTTTTACCATTTTGGTTGCCCTCCTCTGGACCTGTTCCAGCTTGAGGTCGGTGGGGCTGAGAGAGTTCTGAGAGAACTGTGACTGGCCCAAGGTCACCCAGCAGGAATGTAGGAGTGTGGAAACACATCTGGTTCACCAGATAAGCCTCTGCCACTCAGGTGGAGGAGTGGGGAATCAAACCCGGTTCTCCAGATTAGAACCCACATGCTCTTAACCACTACCCCATGCTGGAAAGACCGGGCCCAGCAAGAGAGCATGCCTGCCTTTTCCTATGTTTTCTGAGGTAGTCAGAAGGTGCCTGAATTAACAAAGCCCCACTGGATGGGTTTATCTATCCACATTATCTATCCCAGTGGTGGCGAAAGGCACGGGTGCCAGGGGTGGCACTCAGAGCCCTTTCTGTGGGCACGTGCAAACAGAGTCCCTCCCATACACACACATCTAGGCTGGCCTGGGCCACTGAGCTCGATTATTAGCATTAAACTTAAGACCTAGTTTTGGGGAAGCAGTGTAGGTAACCCTGTTAAGCGCTGTTAAACCCCACTGATTTTCATGTGAAGAACTAAAGCACAATCATTTACCTAGGAGTAAGCTCGGTTGCTGGCAATGGGGCTTGCTTCTGAGTTAACCCTCCAAGGGTCGTGATTCACCAGTTGGAAGAGTTGCATGGTTGCTTCAAAGCAAAGCCACCAACTACCACTAAGCTTACTCCCGAGTAACACATGCCTCGGAGCCACCCGTTTTTTCTAAACTAAAGCCTCAGTATTCAGGTTAAGTTGCCATGTTGGCACTTCGCGATAAATACGTGGGTTTTGGGTTGCAATTTGGGCACTCGGTCTCAAAAAGGTTCGCCGTCACTGATCTATCCACATTGCACTTGAAGCGCCTGAAAACAACAGCACCATGGACAGCACACATGGAGCATCTGCAGAGCCTTTTCAACCAGAAAGTGCTGCAAACCTCAGGCATTCTAGCAGAACAAACACGGGAGTACCACCTTTGAGATATGCTTGTCTTGCAAAGGCAGCGATGGTTCCAGAGCCCTCAACATGGGAGGTCATTGCAAGGATGCCTACTAGAGAAGCAAAGAATTGGAGCAAAATTACTGGCATGTGATAATGCCCATGTTTCCCTGAAAATAAGACAGTGTCTTATATTCATTTTTGCTCCCAAAGATGCGCTACGTCTTATTTTCAGGGGATGTCTTATTTTAGCGTGTGACAGTATCAAAGAGACCAGCATGTGACAGTATCAAAGAAACCAGACACAATGCGGGCTTCTCGCAAGGATACTCAAGCAGTGGAAGGAACGGCCGCCTCCGAAAAGAAAGCGGGATGTGAACTGTGTGGTTGCGAGCAGCAGATTGCCTGACTCTTGCAAATTGCAACTGCTTAGCAACAGCAAACTATCTTGATTCCTCCCCCAGCCCGGCGGAGCCTGTGATGCGGCGGCCCAAGAGCCCCCCAGCGGCTGGCAGCGTGTCTGCTGGCTACATCCCTAGCAACCAGAGCACGTGTCCATTTCCTCCACGTGTGGGCTGGCCCTGGAATCCGTGTTGGCTGCGGGATGGAGCAGAGCATCTGCAGAAAACCCGGCGAGTGTCAAACGAAGTGCCCTCTCCGGTTTCCGTTCTTGCCGGGCTTCCTCGCCAGGACGCGTGACTCAGCTGCTGGAAAGCTTTCGAAAGAAGCATGACTCAGAATGGCAGCCTCCTGCCAAGTCATTCTTTGGCTAAACGCTCCCCCCAGGGCTAGATCTTCCCCATAAATTCACAGAAATTACCTGGCTGAACCACGTTAAGCTTTGCTCAGATTCAAGGTTCTTTCAGTGCTGGCCAGCCAAAGGGCATCTGATAGGAAGTTCATAAACAGGCCATAGGCTGGTGTTCCCCAATGAAAGATAGACTGCCCCTGATTATGCAGAGAAGGGCAACGAGGATGATTGAAGGACTGGTGCACCTTCCTTATGAGTTGAGGCTGCAGCGTTTGGGGCTCTTTAGTTTGAAGAGGAGATGGCTGAGGGGGGATAGGATTGAAGTCTATAAAATTATGCATGGGGTAGAAAATGTCGACAGAGAGAAATTTTTCTCTCTTTCTCACAATACTGGAACCAGGGGGCATCCATTGAAAATGCTGGGGGGAAGAATTAGGACTAATCAAAGGAAACACTTCTTCACACAACTTGTGATTGGTGTTTGGAATATGCTGCCACAGGAGGTGGTGATGGCCACTAACCTGGAGAGCTTTAAAAAGGGGCTTGGACAGATTTATGGAGGAGAAGTCGATCTCTGGCTACCAATCTTGATCCTCCTTGATCTCA
Source organism: Sphaerodactylus townsendi (assembly GCF_021028975.2). Classification (NCBI taxonomy): domain Eukaryota; kingdom Metazoa; phylum Chordata; class Lepidosauria; order Squamata; family Sphaerodactylidae; genus Sphaerodactylus; species Sphaerodactylus townsendi. The sequence goes on from NC_059426.1 coordinate 177,944,074, forward strand.
GGTTGCAAATGCCTTAGCAGACCAGGTGCTCGGGAGCAGCAGCAGCAGCAGAAGGCCATTGCTTTCACCTCCTGCAGGTGAGCTCCCAAAGGCACCTGGTGGGCCACTGCGAGTAGCAGAGAGCTGGACTAGATGGACTCTGGTCTGATCCAGCAGACTCCTTCTTATGTTCTTATGTTCTTATGATATCGACAAGCTGGAATGGGTCCAGAGGAGGGCAACCACAATGGTCAAAGGTCTGGAATCCATGCCCTACGAAAAGAGGTTTAGGGAGCTGGGGATGTTTAGTCTGAAGAAGCGAACATTAAAAGGGGACATGATAGCTATGTTTAAATATTTGAAGGGATGTCATGTCAACGAGGGAGCAATCTTGTTTTCTGCTGCCTCAGAGTCTCAGACACGGAGTAATGGATTGAAGGTGCAGGAAAAGAGATTCCACTTAAACTTGAGGAAGAACTTTCTGAATGACAGGGCTGTTGGACAGTGGAATTCTCTGCCTCAGAACGTGGTGGAGTCTCCTTCTTTGGAGGTTTTTAAACAGAGGCTGGATGAATATATGTCGGGAGTGTTTTGATTGTGTGTTCCTGTAACCTCTACCTGTGGGTTCTGTGGGGCAGAACTTGGAATAAGTTTGCAACAACAAATTTTAAAAACAAAATGGTTTACTTTCTTAACATATAACATATAACATCAACATTTACCATCACACTTCAAGGTCCTGTTCAGGTTTCATTTCAAGTCCTTCTAGTTAGAGTCTTCTGATATTGCCAAGTTTAATTCTTCTTTGCAAGTGGGTTGGCTCCTGAAGACTCCAAGGGATGGTGAACAGGATTCAACATGAGGAAGGTTTCCAGGAGAACTCTCACCCATTACAACCATAAAAAGAAACCCTGAAACAATAAACTCCAACATTTACAACATAGCAAAAATAAACAACTCCCTTCCCAGTAGTTCCCAACAACATTGCAATTACCTTAACAAGGTGTTAAGGGCTTATACAAACCAAGGTCCGAGTCTGGTAGCCTCGTCTCCTCCAAACTACTTGAGCTCTGCAGCCTCTTGCTGCTTTGAGTCTCCACCCCTTACTGGGTCAACCCATTCTGAGCATGGGGGTTACATTCCTGCATGGCAGGGGGTTGGACTGAATGGCCCTTCTGGTCTCTTCCAGCTCTATGATTCTGTGATTAACTACAATGAATCTGTCTCAGCTGCTTTGAAATCTGATAAGGCAAATCATGAGTCCTCTTAATTTATTATGGGACGGCTCCTCTCATCCAAGGCTCTCACCCTACGTCCTGCTACAACAGCTTTCCTTATTTGAGCAGGGCCTGCGCAGGGGCAAAATCTACATCTGCCCAAACACTCGTCTTCCCCGTTGTGGCCTTTACCTTTTGGAATGGCCTGCCCCAAGAAGTCAGGGGGAAACTTTTCCAGTTTCTTTTCATTGCTGGTCTGAAAAATGGGAGGAACTGCTGTTCAGTGGGCAGGGGAAAGTGGAGACGGGCAAGAATACCAAGCGCATGTTGTCACCCTTCACTTTCCTTGTGAAGCCAGAGGAAAAGTCATGCCTTCAGAGGTTTCAGGAACCACAGAGATTCTCTGATCTGAGGCACGGTGAGTTTGTGTAACCTCAGCTTGTGGGTTCTGTGGGGCAGTACTTGGAATGAGTTGCAACAACAATTTTTAAACAACAAAATGGTTTACTTTTCTTTACAATTAACACTTTTAAAACATCAACATTTAACGTTACAATTCAAGGTCCTGTTCAGGTTGCATTTCAAGTCCTTCTATTTACAGTCTACTGATATTGCCAAGTCCAATTCTTCTTTGCAAGTGGGTTGGCTCCTGAAGACTCCAAGGGCTTGATGAACAGGTTGCAACATGATGAAGGTCTCCAGGAGAACTCTCACCCATTACAACCACAAAAGAAAACCCTGAAACAATAAACTCCAACATTTACAACATAGCAAAAACAACAACTACCTTCCCAGTAGTTCCCAACAATATTGCAATTACCTTAACAAGGTGTTAAGGGCTTATAGAAATCAAGGTCCGAGTCTGGTACCCTTGTCTTCTGCAAAGAGCTCTTTCAGCCTTTCTGCTGCTCCGAGTCTCCACCCCCTTACTGGGTCAACCCATTCTGGGCCAACCCATTCTGGGCATGGGGGTTACATTTGCGAGGAGGGAAATGTGTGCATGACCAAGAATCCAACTCCAAACTCATGTACTCTCAACGCAAAGGAGTCCACAAGTGTACAAATGGCCAAGTTTGCCATGGGAACTTTTGATCATATGTCTTATGCAAACTTCCTGTCAGGAGTTCAGTTCCCCAGCATGTAGAAGAAGAAGAAGAGTTTGGATTTATATCCCCCCTTTCTCTCCTGCAGGAGACTCAAAGGGGCTGACAATCTCCTTGCCCTTCCCTCCTCACAACAAGCACCCTGTGAGGTAGGTGGGGCTGAGAGAGCTCTGAGAAGCTGTGACTAGCCCAAGGTCACCCAGCTGGCGTGTGTGGGAGTGCACAGGCTAATCTGAATCCCCCAGATAAGCCTCCACAGCTCAGGCGGCAGAGCGGGGAATCAAAGCCGGTTCCTTCAGATTAGATACACGAGCTCTTAGCCTCCTACGCCATTATTAATTTGGATTAGGACTATGGGGTGGGAGGGATTTTAAGGTTCTTCCTGCACCATTACCCTGACCTAAACTCAGAGGTGGGAGCCAGCAGGTTCTCACAGGTTCCTGAGAGCAGGTTACTAATTATTTGTGTGTACCAAGAGGGGGTTAATAATTGGTGATTTTGCCACGTGATTTTTGCCCCTCCTCTCAGCAGTAGCGCGCAGAACTGGAAGCAGTCTAGCAGGAGGTGCACCGGCATGCGTGGCAGCCTGCGCCTGCGTGCATTCATTTCCCGCCCAAGGACCAGCGCAGCGGCTGCGTCCTTGCCACAGCCCCGCCCAGCAATGCCCCGCCCCCGGAATGCCCAGCCATGCCCCGTCGTGCCCTGCCCAGCCCCATTGGCGCTACGCCACAGTTTGAATCCCACCACCATGGGATTTTTGGATCCCACCACTGCTTGTGCCTGGTATCCTTAGAGACACAATGTGAACAGCAAGCGATGTTTTGTTAGGCCAAGGGTGTCCAACTCTGGCGCTTCAGATGTCCGTGGCCTACAATTCCAATCAGCCCCTGCTGGCATGGCCAATTGGGCATGGCAGCAGGGGCTGATGGGAATTGTAGTCCATGGACATCCGAAGCGCCAGAGCTGGACACCCCTGAGTTAGGCCCCAACGAACAGCACCAGTTTGGCAAAAGTCCCTCCCCCCTGTCTGCACCATTCACAGCTTAATAAACATCTGTCACCCCCCCACCCCCAGTTATCTTTTTCTTTCCTAAAACATGAACAGAGCTGAGAGTCATGCCCAGGTCTTCCCAGTTTACATTGTGTTGAGACACATGAAAGAGGTCAAAGGCTCCAGGAGTGCTAATTAATTTTCGAAGCGCCGACCACTTTCTTGGAAATGCTCCAACACCTTTCCTTGAAACGACTCCTAATTTGAATCAAGCAGTAATTAAAACAGGGCCTCCTGGATAATGCATTCAAGCAGCTAGATTGCGCAAAGGACTCATTGCCTCTCTCTCTCTCTCTCTCTCTCTCTCTCTCTCTCTCTCTCTCTCTCTCTCAGCTGTCAGGGACCTGGCTATTTCTGCCTGGCCGATTATTCCAAAACTGCTGAGCTCTGCCTTTATGCTCCTTCTCACCTTCCACCTTTTCCAATGAGCTTGAGATGTGGGTTGTATTTATTTATTTACCCATGTCGGAAAGTGGATCGCCACCGCAGAAGACAATGCAGCGAAGGCAATGGGGATACGTGCAATAACATGGCACCGGTTCCTGGACTCAGCTCAAGGTACATACAAAGCCATTCACGGCTTTCGTTCCCCATGACTTCAGGACTGCCTCTCTTGCAGTGGTGGGATCCAAAAATGTTAGTAACAGGTTCCCATGATAGTGGGATTCAAACTGTGGCGTAGCGCCAATGTGGATGGGCGGGGCACGACGGGGGGCGTGACCGGGCATTCCGGGGGGTGGGGCATTCCTGGGCGGGGCTGTGGCAAGGACGCAGCCACTGCTCCAGTCCTTGGGCGGGAAACGAATGCACGCAGGCGCAGGCTGCCACGCACACCTGCTAGATTGCTTCAAGTTCTGCGCGCTACTGCTGAGAGGAGGGGCGTAACTAAGGCCAAAATCACGTGGCAAAATCACCCATTAGTCACCCCCTCTCGGCACACACAAATAATTAGTGGCCTACTCTCGGGAACCTGTGAGAACCTGCTGGATCCCACCTCTGGTTGTGTGGCCGTGTTCCAGTGGCATTTTCTCCTGACGTTTCGCCTGCATCTGTGGCTGGCATCTTCATCATTCCTGAAAAACCACAATACCCCAGCAACACTGAATTATTTTGGTGGGGGGGTTTTTCACAGGTAAATGAGGCCATACTATAGGAAAATGGCTCGGAAAGATGATTTGGCAAAGGGGTGTGAACTGTAGGCTATACTTCCAAGTGAAGCCTCCTGGTGACCTTGGGCCAGTCACAGTTCTCTCAGAACTCTCTCAGCCCCACCTGCCTCACGAGATGTCCGTTGAGGGCAGAGAAATGGAAGGGGTTTGTGAGTCATATCTTGGTATCTGAAGAAGTACGCACGCCCACGAAAGTTTCTGCCAAGAATAAAACTTTGTTGGTCTTATAGGTGCGGCTGGACTCAAAACTTTCTTTCTGCTGCTTTAAACGAAGAGAATAAGAGTTTGGATTTATATCCCCCCCCTTTCTCTCCTGCAGGAGACTCAAAGGGGCTGACAATCTCCTTGCCCTTCCCCCCCTCACAACAAACACCCTGTAAGGTGGGTGGGGCTGAGAGAGCTCCAGAAAGCTGTGACTAGCCCAAGGTCACCCAGCTGGTGTGTGTGGGAGTGCCCAGGCTAATCTGATTTCCCCAGATAAGCCTCCACAGCTCAGGCGGCAGAGCTGGGAATCAAACCCGGTTCCTCCAGATTAGATACACGAGCTCTTAACCTCCTACGCCACTGCTGCTCCTATGGGACGAATACATCTATATACCTGAATCTATCTCATAACTTACCTACTCATTTAATTAGTCAATTTTTATACGGGTCTCTCTGCTACCACAGTCTCAGAGTGGTTTCCAACCTGGATTCACAATAAATATAGAAAATACAACACAAATATAAACACAGTACAGTTACAATGTACCAGGGGTTTGCAACCTGTGGCTCTCCAGATTTCATGGACTACAATTCCCATTTGCAGATTTCATGGACTACAATTCCCTGATGGGATTTGTAGTCCATGAAATCTGGAGAGCCACAGGTTGCAGACCCCTGCAATATACAATCTGGGGGCTTGAGGGGGCGGAGCCTCAGGAGGAAATAGTTGGGGAAGAGGAAGAACTTCAGTGGGATATTGTAACGAACGAGTAAAGTCCAGTCAAAAACAACCGTGCTAAGTTCTTTATTGAGCTGGCATTCTTAGTCGGATACAGGCAATGCGAGAACTAACCCCCAAATCTCAAACAGCCGCTTATACGGGTTTCAGACAAGCTCCCGCCAGAAGAAGATAAGCTATTCAGGTTCTCACACAGAGTTTCACACAGACAGTTTCACACAGACAAGCGAGCGAAAGCAAGATAATCGCAACAGTAAAGACTCCCCTTCCCGGGCGTTCTGCCAGAAACTCCAGCAGGAACTTTCCAAGGTTGAACTGCAACCTTACAGATATAATGTCAAAGAACCCACCTCCTATAGCAGCCATTTTCTCCAAGGGAACCAATCTCTGTTGCCTGGAGATCAGTTCTAATCCTGGGAGATCTCCAGGCCCTGCCTGGAAGTTGTCAACCCTACAATGAGGTCCTCCCCCCCACAACTCATAATCCCTAGGTTTTGCCTGCCAAATATTCAGAAACTTGATGTTGGTAAATTTAACTGACCAGGAAGGCCAAGTCATGGAAAAGCAAAAGTCAGCCTGGCTCTCTGGCACTAGACTTTCCAAGTTCAGTCTTCTGGTACCCTCTCCTACATAAGAACAAGCCTGCTGGATCAGACCAGAGTCCATCTAGTCCAACTCTCTGCTACTCGCAGTGGCCCACCAGGTGCCTTTGGGAGCTCACAAGCAGGATGTGAAAGCAATGGCCTTCTGCTGCTGCTGCTGCTGCTGCTGCTCATAAGAACATAAGAAGGAGTCTGCTGGATCAGACCCAGAGTCCATCTAGTCCAGCTCTCTTCTACTCGCAGTGGCCCACCAGGTACCTTTGAGAGCTCACGTGCAGGATGTGAAAGCAATGGCCTTCTGCTGCTGCTGCTGCTCCCGAGCACCTGGTCTGTTAAGGCATTTGCAATCTGAGATCAAAGAGGATCAAGATTGGTAGCCATAAGATATATATGCATGAATGAATGAATGAATGAATGAATGAATGAATGAATGAATGAATGAATGAGGAAGAGGAAGAGGAAGAAGAAGAGGAAGAAGAGGAGGAGGAGGAAGAAAAGGAAGAAGAGGAGGAAGAGGAAGAAGAGGAAGCAGAAGCAGAAGCAGAAGCAGAAGCAGAAGCAGAAGCAGAAGAAGAAGAAGAAGCAGAAGAAGAAGAAGAAGAAGAAGAAGAAGAAGAAGAAGAAGAAGAAGAAGAAGAAGAAGAAGAAGAAGAAGAAGGAGAAGGAGAAGGAGAAGAAGGAGAAGAAGACAGCAGGGAATCAAACCCGGTTCTCCAGATTAGAGTGCACCTGCTCTGAACCACTACACCACACTGGCTTTCCTCACGTGAAGGAGTCATGTGAACGGGGTGAACTGAGGTCCCACCCCCCTACCACTATCCGCCATGCCAGAATTAATTGCCACCCCTCCCTGCAATTCCAATGTTCTTCTTTAGCAGCGGGAGCCAGTTCAATACCTCTCCCACACGGGGTGTGCTTTTAGAATCTTTTGTAAAAGCTGCTCAGAGAACGGTGGAAGCACCACAATCAGTTGCTTTCGGAGCTGGAATGCCTGTGTGGAAAAATGGTCCTCTCAGGGGGGAAAAGGAATCAAGATGAGTCAAATCAGTAAAGGGGCAGGAGAAAAACTCGTGGCTAGAAGAGTGTTTGAGTGGTCAGTCATCATATTGAGTGGTCATATTTGGGCAGGACAGAATTGGACAATTGTTGTCCGAATGTGCCCAAATTTGCCCAGATTCCAGCTGAATATGGTATTTGTTTCATCTTAATCTCCCTCAAAAGTGATGCTGTTTCAGGGTGGGGGAGAATCCACCCCCAAACAGCATCACTTTCAATGTTGTTTTAACCGGGGACCCCAGATTCTCCCTTTAAGATAGATTTAAAGGAAGAATCTGAGCTCCCTAGTTTAAACACCATTGAAAGTGATGCTGTTTGGGGGTGGATTCCACTGGAGGTGTTTTGTGAGAGATGATGCTGACATTTGTTTGGTAAATGTTTTGCTGGGGGTGATTTGTGAGAGATTTACATGCTTAATACCGACTTGCACTGGCCTGGAGTTGTTTCTCAGGCTATCAACCTACCTCATAGGGTTGTTGTGATTAGGAAATTAGGAAGAGTTGGTGGAGAGAGAGCCATATATGTTTTGCTGGGAATGGGAGGTGTTTTGTGAGCTGGTACAAAAAATCATTGTTTGTTCATGGTGGGGGAGGGTGGCCGCCCATACTCCGGGTGGAGGGGGGGGCACCAAACTCAGGTTTTGTCCCCGGGCGCCAGCTTGCCTAGGTACGCCCCTGGTGGTCACCCCTGATGATACTCAAAGAAAAGAAAAGTAATCAAAATGCTCCCCTGAGTGATGACCAAACTAGGTTTTGGGAGTGGAGCCAGTGGTGGGATCCAAACATTTTAGTAACAGGTTCCCATGGTGGTGGGATTCAAACTGTGGCGTAGCGCCAATGGGGCTGGGTGGGGCATGACGGGGACTTGGCCGGGCATTCTGGGGGTGGGGCATTCCTGGGTGGGGCTGTAGCAAGGACGCAGCCACTGCGCCGGTCCTTGGGCGGGAAATGAACGCACGCAGGCGCAGGCTGCCACGCACACTAGTGCACCTCCTGCTAGACTGCTTCAAGTTCTGCGCGCTACTGCTGAGAGGAGGGGCGTAACTAAGGCAAAAATCACTTGGCAAAATCACCAATTAGTAACCCCCTCTCAGCACACACAAGTAATTAGTAACCTACTCTCGGGAACCTTTCTTTCTTTCTTTCTTTCTTTCTTTCTTTCTTTCTTTCTTTCTTTCTTTCTTTCTTTCTTTCTTTCTTTCTTTCTTTCTTTCTCTCTCTCTCTCTCTCTCTCTCTCTCTCTCTCTCTCTCTCTCTCTCTCTCTCTCTTTCTTTCTTTCTTTCTTTTCATTATATGTGTATGCTGCCCTTAACCTTACAGGCTTTCAAAAAAAATAATACATCTTTTAAAAAAATAAATACAATCCATTCAAATTAAAATAAGAACTTTACCACCCTTAAACAGACAAAATTAAAATTCCATACGTCACTATGGTGGACTCCGCACAGCATAAATATAATTTATTTTTATTTATTTATTCATTCCACTTTTATACCGCCCTCCCCCAAAGGGCTCAGGACATTATGTCTTTAGGACATCATGAAAAGATCCATTTTGGCATTTTTTGGTTCCCACAGCATTGCCAGCCAAAACGGACCTTTTTTCCTGTCTGTTGCACGGTGCTCTTGTCAGTTTCACAATGGTACTCGCAATGTTGTGTGCTGCAGCAGATTATCCATGAAGATTCCCCACAGAGGTTTCCTCTTCTGTCATTTCATCTGTTTGCTATTTTGCTGTCAAAAGTAGATGAATAAAGTTTGTGTAGCTCAGCAATCCCGTGCATGTGTCGTATATCCTTTTTTTTGTTTTGAGGGGGATGTCTGTGATACAGTTAAAGAAGTTTCAATATGCACATATATGTGTTACCGTAGCTTTGCAGACATCCCCCTCAAAACAAAACAAAGAAGAAAAACTGATGTTTGGACAGGATCGCTGGGCTCAAAAAACTGTATTAATTTACTTTTTTTCAGTGAGATAGCAAATGAATGAATTTAAAGCAGAGGAAGCCTAGGACCAGGAGTAGTGGGTTCGAGGTGAAGGAAAAGACATTCCACCTAAACATTAGGAAGAACTTTCTGTCAGGGCTGTTCGACAGTGGAATGCTCTACCTTGGAATGTGGTGGAGTCTCCTTCTTTGGAGGTTTTGAAACAGAGGCTGGATGGCCACCTGTCAGGAGTGCTCTGATTGTGTGTTCCTGCATGGCAGGGGGTTGGACTTGATGGCCTTTGGGGGGTCTCTTCCAACTCTAGGATTCTACGGAATCTCCATGGAGCACACAAAATGGCAGGCCCAAGCAGCAGAAACTAAAGTAAGAGGTTTGAACAGGAGGAGCAAAGTATTCCATGCCTGCTTGTGCTGGCCCAGCAGGAAGTAATCGTCTTCAACCCAGGTTGCGGGGGAAAGATCGCTAGGATTTTTGAAAAACCCAGGTTGAGAGGAATAAAACATGCTGAACTCATTTGGGGGGAGATAGCTGTGCAAAGTTCTTCTGCTTTTTTTTAACGTCCCAAAGACGTTATATTTGTGCTGTGTGGATTGCACCTATGACAGTGAGGGGAGAGGGAATATGTACGAGGATGGCTAGAGCCTCTTCTGCACATGCAGAATAATGCACTGTCAATCCACTTTCACAATTGTTTGAAAGTGGATTTTGCTATTCCGCACAGTAAAATCCAGCTTCAAAGTGCATTGAAAGTGGATTGAAAGTGCATTATTCTGCATGTGTGGAAGGGGTCAAAGGGCCTTTCCCCACTCACCATATGCTGTGGGCTAACCTCGTGAAAAGACCCAGGGATCCTCCGCGCTCCCCACCGCACCAGCGGCCACAGCGCAGCCGCCCCGAATCTGCTGCTCTCCCACCTCCTTAGCGCGCGCCAAATTAGCTCCTCTTAAAACAGCAACTTTTCTCAAAACGCCGCGCTTGCCACGGGGTGGTGGGAAACTTCGGCATGTTTGCGCGAAGTTGATTCTCTGTGACGTGCAGCCTTCCGACCAATCAGGCAACAGGCTTCTCCATTTTTTAAGGAAGTTGAGACGTGTGCACAGGGCGACATTCCAACATTGCTTTTACTGCTTGAGCTCCACAGCTTTGCACCAGCCATTCACGGCAGAGTGCCGCTGAGTGCGCGGGCTTGGCTTTTAAAGCGAAAACTGGGTTGCCAGGAACATGATTGGTGGAAAATGAAACGTTTTGATGACGTGTACACAAGTACACGTGTCGATGATGTGTACATGTGTACACGTGTACATGTGCCAGCCAATCAAAATAGAGACCCGCCCTCCGCTGGCCGCGATTGCCGCGTGTCGATGACGTGTACACGTGCCAGCCAAGCAAAATAGAGACCCACCCTCTGCTGGCCGCGATTGCCGTGGCGGGACACGTGCTCTTGGGGAATGCTGCAATTCTGACCCCGCTTTATTTCGTGAATAGCAAAATGAAGTGGGGAACAATTTCTCCGTGCTCAAAAGCTGCGGAGTGCAACAAACGCAGGGTAGACGCCCTTTGGCAACCAAAAAGAGGTAAGTGGGGAAAGGCTCAAAGACTGGAGGAAGTTGTTGATTTTTACTGTTGCTGCCCCAACCGTAAGCCTGGTGGAACAGCTTCATCTTAAAGGCCCAGCAGAACTGGACTGAGTCCCACTGGGCCCAGGTCTCATCTGCCAAAGTGTTCCGCCAGGTTCCGACCAGGGGCCCTATTGAGACCCGCCAGATCTCTCTTGGGCCACGGATCTCCAGTAAGTTGTTCTTTGCCGACGGAGCAGCCTTTCGGATTGTCTTTGGAGAGGCGGTCCCATAGAGACGATGGCCCCAGACCATTTAGGGCAGAGGCCTCCAACTCTGGTGCTTCAGATGTTCATGGACTACAACGCCCATCAGCCCCTGCTGGCATGGCCAATTGGGAATTGTAGTCCATGAACATCTGAAGCGCCAGAGTTGGACACCCCTGATTTAGGGCTCTGAAGGTAAGAACCAGAACCATGAATCCAATTCAGTACTCCCACCCGGCGTCCCAGCTGCTGACAGAGCAACCCCCCCGGGCCTCAAATTCTGGCAAAAGAAGGCTAAATGCAACGAAGAACAGAAAAGTGGGTCAGAGTGCTTATCTGTAGGTGGGGGAGTACTGGCTGTGTTCTGCCTAATTCTTGTGTACAATCTGTTTTGCAGGGAGGTTTTTAGGATGCGATGAGTAAGAGGCGAACCATAAGAGAGAGTTACTTTTATCTCGTCTCCTAGCGCTGAAATTTTGCCGCTGCCATGACAACGAAATTAAGCTAAAAATAAAAAGCGCGCCCTTAAATGGTGAATCTCGGCGTTCTTCCTTTGACGTTGGAGGGGCCCGTCTTGATATCTAACTGTGGCCCTCCGACAGCCTTGGCCGTAGTTCATTAACAGAGTGTGATCTCTGGGTAAGCAGTTCTTGACCAGGCTCTCAATCATACACATCATCTGGCATTTGCTATAGCCGGGGTGGCGAACCTATGGCACTCCAGATGTTCATGGACTACAATTCCCATCAGTTCATGGACTACAATTCCCATCATGGACTACAATTCCCATCAGATGTTCATGGACTACAATTCCCATGGACTACAATCCCATTGGCCATGCTGGCAGGGATTGATGGGAATTGTAGTCCATGAACATCTGGAGTGCCATAGGTTCGCCACCACTGTGCTATAGTATAGTTGATTCACAGTCCTCTTAAATCTTCTATTGCAGGGATCCTCAACATGGTGCCCGTGGGCACCGTGGTACCTGCTTACACTTTTCGTGACACCTGCCAAGTGATTTTTAGGAAGTGGATGGAGACAGGCAGTGGCGTAGTGCCAAGGGGACAGGGGGGTATGCAACGCACTGAGAGAGCCCTGGTGCAGGGGCGCAAGGCACACACGTGCCCTGGGTGCCGTTCCCCCTTGCTCTGGCCCTGGAGACAGGTGGCTTCCTGTTGGCCACTGGAGATCTTGTTGGCGATTCAGATTCAAAGCGAGGCTACCACCACACAAGTTTGGGATGGTAGCCACGTTGATAAAACCTTGTTGGTCTCCAGTGTGCTTCTGGACTCAAATCTAGCTGCACCGCCATGCGAGGAACTTCACTGTGCGACTGAAGGTGTGGGCAAGAAAATATTTTAACAGGAACCCTGCTGAACAGATCTTATCCCTGGCATGTGAAGAGTTACTGGTTCTGGTGGGTTTTCCGGGCTGTGTGGCTGTGGTCTGGTAGATCTTGATCCCTGAGCCTTTGGGGAGGGCGGTATATAAATATAATGAATGAATGAATGAATGAATGAATGAATGAATGAATGAATGAATGAATGAATGAATGAATGAATGAATGAATGAATGAATGAATGAATGAATAAATAATGTTTCGCCTGCATTTGGCATCTTCAGAGGTGTATCCCAGAGAGAAGTGTGTTACCTGGACACAGTGCGTAACAGACTTCTCTCTGTGATACACCTCTGAAGATGGTCGTGTCTTCATAGTTACATAGACACAGCCCCCTCCCAAATTAAAAACATGGCAGAAATACAGGTGTGGGACAATCAGCGTCAGCAAGAAAATGGAAGGAAGTCCAGGAACAGCAGTAGGAAACCTCCGCACAGCAATTTTAAATACCTCTGCACCGCAATTTAAAATGGTTCTGCAAAAGAATTGGTTCCTGATAGCTGTTTTCAGAAAAGATCGCTTGGGAACAGCATCCAAATAAAACATTTTGAGGTCGTAAATAAAACGTTTGGAGGTAAAAACTATGATGGTCTGGCCGGGCGACCATCCTCCCAGGTGTGAAGTAGTTCCTGTCTTTTGTGTTCTTCTCTTTGTTGCTATGCCGACGCCATGGCGCCTTGGGCCCGGCGGGGGGTCTAGACTCTAGGGCATCAGGGATTAAAGATCTAGCCCCCGCTTTGTCCCGCAGAATCGTCTACGCTTCGTTATGCTTTGGTCACCGAATGAAGTCTACAGTTTGAAAACTACAGCTTCGTTATTTTGGGACTTCAGTCTCACAGATTCTGCCTGCCCACCATTTTACAAGTCCCCCAAGTATGTCTTCTCCCCATGGCAGCAAGTATGAACATACTAACTTTTTAAAAGGAACTTTATTGAATGATGTCGCCCTAACTACAGGGTGCTGGAACTGAGGATTCTTGTCCTCAGTTCCAGCATTTATTCTATTTACAAGAACAGGCAGCAACCAATCAGCTTTTCCCCTCCCCCAGCTCCTGGCCTCTCATTGGTCCTGAAGCTCCGGGGGGATGAAGCTTCCCAGTTTGATTTCCCGCTCTTTGTGGGAAAAGGCGGGAGCCGGTCGGCATGCTGTTGGTTGCAGTCCTGACAACCGCCATCCCACTCATAGATCTACATGACACATTGCTTCCTGCAAGACAGGCCCTTTCTCTCCTTTTTAATAAATTTTGTGTGTTGACCATGCAAAGTTACAGAGGTGCAGCCAATCGGATTGTGGGACGATTGGCATGGCTGCGAGGGTTCGTTTCGGTATGCCTTTGCAGTTATGCGTGTGTGGAACAAAAAATGTTTTACAAAGAGAAACGTTTCTGTGCAAAGGCCCAAAAGCAACCTGGATGGTTCCCCTGGGCTCGAATCGCTTCCTGAATGCGTAAACGGCACACATGCAAACGGGAAAAAGGAAAATGGGTTCCTTTACAACGACGGCAACTCGTGATCAATACACTGTGCGGAATCCACCTTTCTGGCATGAGCTTTCATGTGCACGCACACCTCTTTGGAAACACCTGGAATCTTTTGGAAACACCTGGAATACAGAGGCGTAGTCAGAGGTGGGATCCAGCAGGTTCTCACAGGTTCCCGAGAGTAGGTTACTAATTATTTGCGTGTGCCGAGAGGGGGTTACTAATGGGTGATTTTGCCACGTGATTTTTGCCTTAGTTACGCCCCTCCTCTCAGCAGTAGCGTGCAGAACTTGAAGCAGTCTAGCAGGAGGTGCACCGTGGCAGCCTGCGCCTGTGTGCATTCGTTTCCCGCCCAAGGACCGGCGCAGCGGCGCAGCCCCGCCCAGGAATGCCCAGCCCCAGGAATGCCCGGCCACGCCCCCATCGTGCCCAGCTCAGCCCCGTTGGTGCTACGCCACAGTTTGAATCCCACCACCATGGGAACCTGTTACTAAAATTTTTGGATCCCACCACTGGGCGTAGTGGGGGGGATGACGCCCAGGGCAACACCTGAAGGAACAACCTGGCAGGGCAGGCCGGGGAGGGGTGTGTGGGCCCCCCCACATGTCCAGCTGGCACGCGCCCGGGGACATGTGACCCCACGTGTCCCCATGAGCGCTCCACCTCTGCATCTGGGACGCTAAGCAGGTTCATCCGGTGGTGAGGGGGCACCAGGCGATCTCCGTAGGTTGGTGAGGAGCTATAATTCCGGGAGAGTAGCAATTCCAGGCTCCTTCGGAGGTTGGCAACTCTAGCTGAAAGGCAGTTTCTTGCTCAGGGATCCCGGGAACTCTGCTGAGCAAGGAAACCTCGCCTGTTCTCAGGAAATGCGCCCCCTTTCCGGGCACAGCCATAGTCTTCATTGCAGCAGGCAGATCCACGCCCGGCAGACGCGAGGAAAGCCAACCTGGTGGAGAGAGGATCGGCCACAGACTTCACCTTGGCAACTGGCTGAGTTTACAGGCTGCCCCCCCCCCAGCCCCCCCCCCCAATTGCTCTCCAAAGCCTCTGGCGGCCCCTCTGCTGCCATGGCAACCTCTATCGAGTCTGGCCACCGTGTCAGCTTCTCCCCGGAGCAAAACCTGACGGAAACCCAGCGAAAGCGCCGCACAACGAAGCAGAGGGTGGCCCTGAATGGAAGGGGGAGGGGTCTTCCCAGCCACCTCGCCCCAAGGAAGGGACTGCTGGTTTTCATTCAGCAAGCTAGGGTTGCCAGCCTCCAGGCGCGGCCTGGGAATTTCCAGCAATGGCAACGAATCTCCGGACAACAGAGATCAGTTACCCCGTAGCAAATGGATGCTTTGGAGGGCGGGCTCAATGGCACCATTGCACCCCCCTCCCCTCCCCCCTTAAGAACATAAGAACATAGGAACGAGCCTGCTGGATCAGACTAGAGTCCATCTAGTCCAGCACTCTGCTACTCGCAGTGGCCCACCAGGTGCCTTTGGGAGCTCACGTGCAAATGGTGAAAGCAATGGCCTGCTGCTGCTGCTGCTGCTGCTGCTCCCGAGCACCTGGTCTGCTAAGCCATTTGCAATCTGAGATCAAGGAGGATCAAGATTGGTAGCCATCGATCGACTTCTCCGCCCTTCTCAAACCCAACCTCCCTAGGCCCTGCACCCGGATCCCCAGGAAATTCCCAACCCAGATCTGGAATGCTACTCCACACACATGCCATCCCATTTGGCTTAGGAAACTCTCTGCCTGATCTACAGGCTGGATGGCCCTGCTCCCATAGCGTTACCGCGCTGCCTGGCAACTTTTAATAACTCCAGACCACCCAGCTCTCGGCAGTGCAGGGGAACAGAAACAGGACCCGACACAGCGAGTATAATGAAATAATAAAAAGGTTTTATTGAGATGCCAACCTACGTGTCGGCACCTCCGCACCACAGCAGCTTTACAACATCTTAAATATGTTTTCTCCCGCCGGGAGGCCGGAAGAATACGGGACAGCCTACAACCATTCTTTCGCAGAATACATGACAACCAATCATACATCTACAAGTACATAGGAACCAATTAGAGTCCGGTGGGCAGTCCCTTCTTGAATTTTGCGGCAGAGGCAGGGCGAGGCGATGACGTAGGCACTGGCGGGAAGAACACAAAAGAGTCCTTTGGGTGCTTGGAGTCAGGAAACGAAACCTAACGACGACGGCACCCTTATCTGCCTGCTGGTGGGATTAGGCAGATGGAGGCTCTTCTTCCGGGGTCCCTTTTGTCAACGTCCATTCAGGGTTTTAGCAAATGAAAGGGACATGCCCAGGTGGAGCAGGGGTGGATTCCTGCCTTGAGCCAAGGAGGTTCCATGCAGACGTAAATACAAAAGATAGCTATAAGTCCTACTTTCTATCTAGTTATGATTGTATTTTATTATATGCTGTACACCGCTCAGAGCCCTTTGGGGACGGGGCGGTATAAAAGCCCAAAGTATGTATGTATGTATGTATGTATGTATGTATGTATGTATGTATGTATGTATGTATGTATGTATGTATGTATGTATGTATGTATGTATGTATGAATAAATAAATAAATAAATAAATAAATAAATAAATAAATAATACAGTGTGTTCCTACCTATCTAATACAGAAATAAAACATTGTTCCATCTTTATTTAAAACAAGACCAGAAATAGAATAAAATCACTTCTGACTCCGATATCAATAGCATGATGGGTGCACTTGGCCATGATTGGAGGTGCCAGCTACGAACTGGATGGAATAAGACCACTGCCTGGTGATTTTGATGCTTAGGAACAGACAGAAGCATACAGATAGAAAATGACGCCTGGGGCAAGACCTTATTTTTGCGGGGGTCTCTTTTTACGGCCTCTTCCCTACCTCGTCTTCCCTCATCTTCTTCCTCTGGTGGGGCCAGGCCGAGGGACGCCCGGCAGGCCCACGGCAGGCTCCTGGCCTGGCCCACAGCTTGCCCTCTGGCTGCTGGCACCTCCCTGCCTCGTTCAGGGGGGCTGCGGCTTTGGTGGGGGGGCAATTTTGCGGGGGCCCCCACATGATCAGATGGGTGGCACTAGTGGTGGGATCCAAAAATTTTAGGAACTGGTTCCCATGGTGGTGGGATTCAAACTGTGGCGTAGCACCAATGGGGCTGGGCGGGGCACGACAGGGGCGTGGCCAGGCATTCCTGGGGCGGGGCATTCCTGGGCAGGGCTGTGGCAAGGACGCAGCCGCTGCGCCGGTCCTTGGGTGGGAAAGGAATGCATGCAAGTGCAGGCTGCCACGCACGCCCGTGCACCTCCTGCTAGACTGCTTCAAGTTCTGCGCGCTACTGCTGAGAGGAGGGGCATAACTAAGGCAAAAATCATGTGGCAAAATCACCAATTAGTCACCCCCTCTCGGCACACACAAATAATGAGTAACCTACTCTCGGGAACCTGTGAGAACCTGCTGGATCCCACCTCTGGGTGGCACCTGGGGACATGCGACACCCCACGTTCCCCTGTCAGGTACGCCCCTGGCGAACAGCGCAATTTCTATTACACATGGCCACTAGTGTGGCTGCCCCTCGAAGGAGCTGGCGTTCCTGCACAGCCGGCCTGAAGAGAGTCCCACGTTCAAACTTAAAATCTGCTTTCGACAAATAAATGTTGTGCCGAACAAACGGGACCGGCTCAGCTGAACTGCGGGGTGCCTCGAAATGCATCAGGAAACCAGCACGGCTTCTCTTGCAACGTAATTAGCATCCTTAGCAACGTCTTTGGGTACAACTGAGATGCCTGTTACTTCTCCGCCAAGAGCAAGGGATCTCCTCATCATCCCTAGCACAATGAAGGATGTGGGGTGAGGTAGACTGAAAAGCCAACCCAAGTGGGAACTTCAGGAACATCCAATAACTGCCCGGTTGTTTGCTCGCAAGCGGCTGCAACCTGGGATTTTTAAAAAGACTCACGGATAGTTCGGGCCCTGCGGGATCTTGGTGAGTCCCGCAGGGCCCGTAAGACGGAGTTGTTCCACGCGGTTTTGGAGTGTCCAGCCGCTGATACAGTGCCCCTTTATTCTCCTGTGCTTGGGGTCCCTTGGCCTTTACTATCTATGGGACCCATTTTTCCTTCTCCCCTCTTTGGGAGGGTTTTAATAAGAGTTTTATTGCTGACGCCGTTTTATTATATTCACCGCTGTGTTTATTTTAATGGTGAAAAAGGCAAACTCTATGCTGGGGATAATTAGGAAAGGCATTGATAATAAAACTGCAAGGATTGTCATGCCCTTATATAAAGCAGTGGTGCGACCACACTTGGAGTCCTGTGTTCAGTTCTGGTCGCCACATCTCAAAAAGGATATTGAGGAGATAGAAAAAGTGCACAGAAGAGCAATGAGGATGATTGAGGGACTGGAGCACCTTCCCTATGAGGAGAGGCTGCAGCGTTTGGGACTCTTTAGTTTGGAGAGGAGACGGCTGAGGGGGGATATGATTGAAGTCTGTAAAATTATGCATGGGGTAGAAAATGTTGACAGAGAGAAATTTTTCTCTCTTTCTCACAATACTAGAACCGGGGGCATGCATTGAAAATGCTGGGGGGAAGAATTAGGACCAACAAAAGGAAACACTTCTTCACGCGACGTGTGATTGGTGTTTGGAACATGCTGTCACAGGAGGTGGTGATGGCCACTAACCTGGATAGCTTTAAAAAGGGCTTGGACAGGTTTATGGAGGAGAAGTCGATCTATGGCTACCAATCTTGATCCTCCTTAGATTGCAAATGCCTTAGCAGACAAGGTGCTCAGGAGCAGCAGCAGCAGCAGAAGGCCCTTGCTTTCACATCCTGCATGTGAGCTCCCAAAGGCACCTGGTGGGCCACTGCGAGTAGCAGAGAGCTGGACTAGATGGACTCTGGTCTGATCCAGCTGGCTTGTTCTTATGTTCTTATGTTCTTATGGGAGGGTTTTAATAAGGGTTTTATTGCTGACGCTGTTTCATTATATTCACCGCTGTGTTTATTTTAATGGTTTTTAATTGTATATGTTTTAACATTATGTTGTTCACCGCCCAGAGCCCTTCGGGGGTAGGGCGGTATATAAAACTTAGAAATTAAATAAATAAATAAATCCTCGAAAAACCCAGTTTGGGAGAAATAACACGGGGCAGACTCGCTTTAGGGGTGGGATTTTTGCAAAGTTTCCCACCAAAATGGGTTTTTTACCGTCCTTAACCCATGTTTATTGGTCCGTGCGGAAAGGGCCACAGGTAGGGCTATCAGCTGCAGGCAGGGAACTACCTGGAAATGTAGGGGTGGAGTCTGAGGAGGACATGGCTTGGGAAAGGGCGGGACTTAGGGTACGATGTCAGAGAGTCCATCCTCCAAAGCAGTGTTCCCAACCTTTTGGAGGTCAGGGTACCCTTGACCTCACTCTTCATATCTCACGGTACCCCTGCCGCCACCCTCCACCTTCCCCTCCCATTACCCCTGCTTGCCACACACCCCACCTTCCCCTCCCAGGGTGAAGGGAAGCACTGGGGGTGGGGGTGGCTGCTGACCTTGTGGCAGGCCCTGCCCTATGGGCCAGCTCCATGTCCTTGCTGGCGCCGGTGGGAGACACCACAAAATGAGGGGGGAGGCGGTAGTGTTGACACGGTACCCCTGGGACATGCTCACGGCACCCCAGGGTACCACGGAACCCTGGTTGAGAATGGCTGCTCCAAAGGAACCATCCCATGGAGATTGGCAACTGTATTACCAGGTTTCAAGCCCATCTATTGTTAACTGGACTGAACCTGAGAATTGATTTATGGAAATTAACTCCCCCCACCCACCCCATGGTGTTGGTACTGGTGCTTTGGGGCTAATTCTCAGACCTGGCCGCAGCCCAGAATTTTATTGAAAAGCATGCCGATTCCTCTTTATCAAAACAGCCTTCTCTGCCACCCCCAATTCTCTCCAGCCTCTGTGATGTGCTGCCCGTGGGCGGGAAATTATTTCTTCAAATTCGGTAGCAAAGGTGGGCGCGCTAGTGCCTAAGAAGCTATTTTCAGTTGTCGGAGGAGGGGGTTTTGCATTGGCAAAGCATTTACTTTTTCCGTCGCCAGGATCGTCAGCAAAACACTAAACCATCGGGAGGGGCAGAGTTTGCCCCCTCTGCTCTAAAAGGAACCAGGCCGTTTAAGAATGACCTGGACTTAAAAACCTGTTTTCTGGGAAAACCTGGCATGGAACCTTCAAAAAAGGATATTGACAAACTGGAACAGGCCCAGAGGAGGGCGACCAAAATGGTAAAAGGTCTGGGATCCTATGAAGAAGAAGAAGAAGAAGAAGAAGAAGAAGAAGAAGAAGAAGAAGAAGAAGAAGAAGAAGAAGAAGAGAGGAGGAGTTTGGATTTATATTCCCCCCTTTTTCTCCTGCAGGAGACTCAAAGGGGGCTGACAATCTCCTTGCCCTTCCCCCCTCACAACAAACACCCTGTGAGGTGGGTGGGGCTGAGAGAGGTCCGAGAAGCTGTGACTAGCCCAAGGTCACCCAGCTGGCGTGTGTGGGAGTGCCCAGGCTAATCTGAATTCCCCAGAGAAGACTCCACAGCTCAGGCGGCAGAGCTGGGAATCAAACCCGGTTCCTCCAGATTAGATACACGAGCTCTTAACCCCCTACGCCACTGCTGCTCCTGAAGAGGAAGAATGCCCGCTTCTCAGGAAGAATTTGTCAACCCTGTGGGCCCAAGAAAGCACTCCAGAACACAGCCCATAATATTCCCTTTATGAGGATCAACCAAACGGTTCGTAGCAGTAAGGTTGCCAGCTCTAGGTTGGGAAACACCCAGATATTTTGGGGGTGGGGCCTGAGGTGGGTGGGGTTTGGGGAGAGAGAGTCCTCATTGGAGAATAATACTATAGAGTCAACCCTCCAAAGCAGACATTTTGTCCTGGGGAATTGAACTCTCTTGTCTGGTGATCAACTATAATAGCAGGAGATCTCCAGCTGTCTCCTGGAGGTTGGCAAATATTGATTCCATTGGGAATAGGGTAAGATAGAGGAGGAGGAGGAGGAGGAGAAGAAGAAGAGGAGGAGAAGAAGGAGGAGGAGGAGGAGGAGGGTTTGGATTTATACCCCACCTTTCTCCCCTGTGTGGAGACTCAAGGTGGCTTACAAGCTCCTTTCCCTCCCTCACCCCACAATAGACACCTTGTGAGGCAGGTGGAGCTGAGAGAGTCCTGAGAGAACTGAGACTGGCCCAGCAGGAATGTAGGAGTGTGGAAACTCATCTGGTTCACCAGAGAAGCCTCCGCCACTCAGCTGGAGGAGTGGGGAATCAAACCCAGTTCTCCAGATTAGATTCCACCTGCTCTAAACCACGACACCACACTGGTGTAGTGGTTGGATACTCTCCCTTCCATTACTGGCTCTGTTCAGTTCTGCTCAGAGACGCAGCTCTGCTTTTCCGGGGGCATGGCCTTCCTCTTGCTTTCGGAAATGCGAGTAAACAGGCAATTAATTCCTAAAGCAGGAGTCAGCGTCACCAGAGGCAGCTGCTACACAAACGGTATACAGGCGGCCGTGGGCCCTGCGGCTTCGCGTTTGACCAGATCCAGTGCAGGATCAGAGAGAGAAATAAAAAGAGAACACCTAGTTTTGATCATTTCAAAAACAGGTAAAAAGTGTTCTGCCGCATGCTTTCAAACGGCCATCAAGTCCACCAATTTATTTGCTACCCAGATGCATCAAAAGCCCCACAAGCAGGGATACAGCGACCGAAGCCTTCCCCAATTGTTGCTACTCAGCAACTGGGATCTGGAGGTAGGCTGCCTCTGAATATGCAGGTTCCATTAAGGAGGAGGAGGAAGAGGAGGAGGAGGAGGAGGAGAAGGAGAAGAAAAAGAAGAAGAAGAAGAAGAAGAAGAAGAAGAAGAAGAAGAAGAAGAAGAAGAAGAAGAAGAAGGAAAATAAGAGAAGAGAAAAGAAGAAGAGGAGGAGGAGGAGGAGTTTGGATTTATACTCCGTCTTTCTCTCCTGTAAAGAGACTCAAGGTGGCCTACAAGCTCCTTTCCCTTCCTCTCCCCACAACAGACACCTTATGAGGCAGGTGGGGCTGAGAGAGTCCTGAGAGAACTGGGACTGGCCCACGGTCACCCAGCAGGAATGTAGGAGTGTGGAAACACATCTGGTTCACCAGATAAACCTCTGCCACTCAGGTGGAGAAGTGGGGAACCAAACCCGGTTCTCCAGATTAGAATCCACCTGCTCTTCACCACTACACCACGCTGGCTCACGTCAAATAGCCGTGATAAATAGATGGACCTGTTCGAGTGGTGCCCAAACCTTTTGAGCCTGTGGACTCTTCTTTAGAATTCTAATCGTTTGGCAAGCACAGCCACAAAATGGCTGCCATGTTGCTTTGGGGTGACGGCTCTTGCCTGGGCATTGTAATTCCAACTAATAAAGACGCTCCAGTCAATGCATTCTCCTGGATTGCACAGAGACCTGGGATTCCTGGCCCTTTATACACACAGTGCTTATCCTGAGGCTGTCAGCTTTGCAGTGGATTTCCCCCACAGTTGTTTGTTTAAAGAGGATTTTTTTGTTTAAAGAGGATTTTCCAGCTGAGCCGAGCCACCATTTTGCCCACCTGCTCTATCCACGCAACTTCCAGCTGGGAAGACTGCCTACCGCCATTTTTTTCTTTTCTTTTCCTTTCCTTGCTCATAAGAACATAAGAACATAAGAACGAGTCCATCTAATCCAGCACTCTGCTACTCGCAGTGGCCCCCCAGGTGCCTTTGGGAGCTCACATGCAGGAGGTGAAAGCAATGGCCTTCTGCTGCTGCTGCTCCTGAGCACCTGGTCTGCTAAGGCATTTGCAATCTGAGATCAAGGAGGATCAAGATTGGGAGCCATAGATCGACTTCTCCTCCATAAATCTGTCCAAGCCCCTTTTAAAGCTATCCAGGTGAGTGGCCATCACCACTTCCTGTGGCAGCATATTCCAAACACCAATCACACGTTGCGTGAAGAAGTGTTTCCTTTTATTAGTCCTAATTCTTCCCCCCAGCATTTTCAATGGATGCCCCCTGGTTCTAGTATTGTGAAAAAGAGAGAAAAATGTCTCTCTGTTGTCATTTTGTACCCCCTGCATAATTATAGATTTCAATCCTATCCCCCCTCAGACGTCTCCTCTCCAAACTGAAGAGTCCCAAACGCTGCAGCCTCTCCTCATAAGGAAGGTGCTCCAGTCCCTCAGTCATCCTCGTTGCCCTTCTCTGCACTTTTTCTATCTCTTTCATATCCTTTTTGCTCCTCCTCCTCCTCCTCCTCCTTCTTCTTCTTCCTCCCCCTCCTCCTCCTCCTCCTCCTCCTCACGATGGCTAAAGCAGTCCCTCTTGTTGAGAGGCCAGCGATGATTGAGGATCGATGATTTCTATTCCAAGGAGATAAATAAGCAACGCTTTGTGTGTTGGGGGGGGGGGGGGATTGCTTGGAAAATCATCCAGAGAGAAGGAAGCGGATATTTCAAGGCGGCCAAAAATGTTCATCAAAACAGAAAGTACCCAGGACATGGAGCCAGCCGGTAGCCAGTGGAAGCGCTGTGAATATGTTCTCACTTCCCCGTGTCTGCCAGAAGGCGAGCCGTGACATTCTGTACCCGCAGCAATCTCCAAAATTGCAGCGCTCCGGAGCAGAGGTCTCTCTCTGATGAAAAACCTCTCCCTGTCACGGGGGAGGATGAACCGAAACGGGTGCCAGAGACGCCCACGGCGCAGGCGTTGCCCCCTCCCGGGCATGCAAGCCACTCGCAGAATAAAATCAGATGGTATGGAAAACACTATCCATGGGTCCCCAATGTGCTGCTCTCGGGCACAGTGGTGCCTGGGGGCACCTTTTCTAGCGCTTGCTGGGTGTTTTTAGAAAGTGGGTGCTGTGGTGCCCGTGGGCGCCATGGGTGCAGTTCTGAGTCCCAAAGTAGGATGGTACCGTTTCCCCGAATAGAAGACATCCCCGGAAAATAAGACGCAGTAGAGGGCTTGTAGTCGACCCACGCGGTCAGCGTAAGAACGAGACGAGACGCGGAGATAACATCTGGTGGAGATCGCCAGCAGCGGGAGACCGGAGGTCCGTGTTCCTAGCGAGTCTCCCGCATGCCGGTTCCTGGCACCTTTTATTGTTATTCTATCGGGGGCGTGTAGGAGGGAGGACCGGGGGGGGAGTTCCGGGAGAGCGGGAGGCGGGAGGTCGGGAGATCATCATGTGATGCATGATCTCACCTGGCTACGTGCGGAAAGGAGCGTAAGCGTCTGAGCCTAATCCTCACCTGGGGGCAAGACCATTGTCCTTGCGCCCGGTGATTGAGCCAGACAGTTCATGACCCATGACTCATGGGGGGGATGAGGAGTGGGGGTGCGGTGCGACCGGCAAGGCCGTAGGTCCGTTGGCGTCCCAACGTTCTACCACGGTGCTGCTGGGTCGGCAGTGCATTACTACATCTCCTCCTTTTTTACATTTTAGAAAAAGGGGGACCGAAATGCTAAGGGGCGATTTAAAGGGACGCTTGTCTCCTCCGCCGTCTGGTCAAGCTGACCAAGCTGCTTGTGTAACATTAGAACTTGGTTGCGGGGTAAGGGAAATTCGAGGGGCTTCTTACACACGTTACAGGCAATATTAGACACGCATTGAACGAAACAAGATCCGATAACGAGGCACACAATTAAACCAATGCAGAGCTGTACAACAGCACTCAACCATCCTCCCGGCAGCCAGCTCCAGAGGGCTGACCACCAATGGGGCAAAACATCATACTTCAGATTAGATACAACTTCTTGCAGCTCACGTACTTTCATGTGAATCAAATGGGAATTATCAGAAAGATTAAAACAACACATATTATGTACATTCTCACAACCTTGGTGATGTAACAACAACAGGTAATCAATAGCGGCACGATTGTCTAGGGTCGCTTGACGAAGTTCCTGCTGCTCGGAGGCCAGGGCATCCAGAGCGGTGGAGGTAGAGTTGATGGACTTCGCAAGGGCACAGGCCAGCCGGCCAATAGTCTTAGCATTGTAAGAAGCGAGTCCGGGGACTCCCACTAGGGAAGTTGCGAGGGAGACGAACTCCGCCGGAGAGAGGCGACCGGTACGCTCCGACAGGAGGGGTCGAAAGGCAGAGCGGAGCGGCAGCGGCGGCGTCCGGGCTCCCGGGGTGGAGCCTGGGGTAGGACGATGGTGAGGCGACTGAGGCAACAAAGAGTTCTGGCAGAGAGCCGGGCAGGAATATAATTAAAGTTCTCTCCCCGCAGGTCCAGAACCAGCCCCTGGGGAGCAGGATGTTTCCGAACATGGGGGGAATGTCTTCCGTGTGTGTGCAGCTCCAACTGGCCGAGCCGATGAATGGGCCCGGGTCGGTTCCCCGCTTGGCTGCGCCGGTGATGCGGGCGCAGGTGTTAGACTCGTGGTTAGCGACAGTCTTGGTGACAAGGGAGAGAGCGCCAGCCGGGAGGGTCTGGACGACGGGTCCCCAGTCGGCGCTCATAGAGTACCTGATGGATGAGGCATTCATGAAGGGGCTTAGCCCAGACTCCGCTAGGAAGTCTCCGGGCGCTTTGCAGACGGGAAGCAGGCAGGAGCTTAACAGGCTCCCGACTCCTAGGTACTGGCCCAGGCAGAAAGATGAGACGTTGGCAGCGGCAGCAAACTGCTCCCAGATGTTGGTCTGGTGAAAGCTCGTCAGGGGGTGGCCGATCGCCATAGGCAGGAGGCAGTAAAGCAGGCAAAGGATCGGTGGCCGCCGAGTTGGCGTGATGATTGCAAAGAGAGCGGCACAGGGTTCTCGAGGTGTCGGGAGTGGTCTTGCTGGGCGCAGCGGTTCTAGGGCTTATGGCTGGTAGTCGCCTAGCGTCTCCCCAGGTCATTCGGGTCTTTGGGCATTGGCGTACGGGCGTTCCTGTTGCAGAAAGGTCGCATGGGGCGGGGATCCTCCTAGAGAGATGTGTTCCAATCTCCGGGATGGGAGTTGGTTTCCTCCTGGCAAAGCCATTCCATGGAGATTGGCCCACTATCATGGCGGAATCGAGGAGTCCCACAGGGACCTGTAGGAAGAGGGGACTGAAAACACACCCCCTTTTCCCAGGTTATGGGGGGGGGGCCGGGTCCCGCCAGGCTCTCAGTTCTAGAAGCGGATGGCAGTGATATAGGGATCGGAGTTTAGAGAGTTTAGGAATTTAATAAGAAGGAAGAAGGTTTTGTTTTGGCAGCCTGTGAAGGTTGCTGCTTGTAATGCAATCCTCTTGGGGCCGCTTCTACTCCTCTTTCTTTAGTTGTTGTTTGACAGGGAGGGCAGGAGGTAAGAAGCTGACCCTGGTGAGGAATTTTGGCTTCAGAAGCGTCATCCAGGGAGTGCGTCAAGGCAGGGTCCTGGGAGCCTGCGAGGGGAGAGGAACAAGGCGGGTCCTAGGGGATTGTGCCAGGTATGCATGCTTAATCAGCAACACAAAGCGGGCTTTAGGAAGCACACCTTTTGCCAGGGGGGATGGGTGCATCCAGGGGAATGAAGCAATAGGCAATTAGAGGCAAATTCCCTCGCACACAAAAAAGGAAAAAAGAGGGGTTCTTTTTAACTGCGAGGGAGTTGCACTTACACACGTGACCTTGGTGGCTAATGCAGGAAGCTGGATGGTGCTAAAAATTCTTTGATCCGAATTATCTTGAGGGAATTGTCCGTCCGCCCGAGATCACAGCTTCCCTACATAAGAGGCTGACCCGAGCCAGCCGTAGGGCCTGCAAGCTGAATTCATACAGCTGCCTGCAGCTTTGGCAAACACCACCCACCCAAATCATGAGTGGATCTGGTGTTTGCAGCAACCCCTTAAGTTGGGGCCCTGTCCTGGCAGTGCTCTCGCGGTACCAGGGCCGGAGCCCAGATTTTAATCCAGGGAGGGCCAGTCCAGCCAATTGGCCCTCCCGCCTCTACTGGTCGAAAAAAACAGAAAGAAGAAAAGGGAGGAGGGAGGGAAACAGTTTCCCTACTGTGAGGAGATAGAGAGTGAACTTCACTGAAGGTCACAGTTGGGATCAATGATCCGTGATGGCCCCTTACCCATCCCAAGACCAAAGTCGCTTTTGACCCTGACTCATGAGGTCCCTTCCCAGAGATTGACGTGGATGTCTAAAGGCGGATGGCAGAGGCGGACTGTCAGAGCTGCCGCTCGAGAGCTCCTGGAAGAGCTGTTGACCGTGATGCGGGCCCGGATGCTCCCGTCTCGCTTGGTTTCTGAGTTTCCCCACCCCAGATGTGCGGGCAAGCCTCGGTGCGGCCACTGGTCGGAGCCCACTCGGCTGCTCTGATGAGCGGTAACATCCAAGCGCCCGGTGTCCACCTCAGGCCCTTGAACTTACATCCCCTTCTATGGCGGTAAACTCCAGGTATGGGGCGGGGAGCTCCCGATAAGCGTCTCCACCATGCGGACGGGTGAGGTGTAGGCGCTGCGCCATGTTGGCTGCTGGGGCTACGTAGCCTTTATTACCGGAGTCGGACCTTGGCCGGGCAGCCGCGATGGGGCACACTTGAAGAATCAGCTGAGCCTTGGCGAGCTTTGGCTCCGGCAGGCAACTTCCCTGTGGGATGTTTGTCCAGACCTGGAGATGGATGGGTCCTTTGAAGATGGCGTGGAGTGGCGATCACTCCGGGGGACAATGAACAGTCCCTGTTCTAGGCAGAGGCCTTTGGCAAGCACCAGCCCAATAGTCCCGGTAGGGATGGGCCTCAAATCATACTAGGGTTGGGGCTGACAAGAACCCCTGGTGGTGGAACTTAAAGGAGATGGGCTGCAGGTGCATGCGAGCGAGATGATACCCGAGAGAGGGGGTGGTTTTGGCAAGGGGGCCTTGAGGTGTTTGGGTCTGGCTCTTAGTACTCTCCTCCTTGGTCCTGGGCTGGGGGAGAGCGCCCGGGCGGAGGAGTTTCCCTGACGGGCAGTCGATTTCTCCAGTGGAAGCCTTTCCTGGCAACGTGGGCATCGGGTCTTAGGTGGCCTTCTCACTCTCTGGGAGGGAGGAGCCCTCCTCCCATCGGGGTTGTAAGCCCCCCACCGGGCCTGCCTACCACCTCGCTTCGGAAGTGTCCGGGTCTGCCACGCAGTTAAAAAGAAACAGTCATCCCTGAGGCTGCCTCTCCCGCCCGGTGGAGAAGTGCCTGCGGCCCGAGGAGAGCCCTTAGCTTGGTGGAAGTGCGGAGGAGACCCGATGTCTGCTGGCAGAAGCCTTAAGCATGTCGGCCAGTTTCAGGATTTTTGCCCAGGCCGGCTGATCGCCCTGCGGCACTCCGTGGAGGCGTTCTCTCTTTACTTGCGGAGGCGCATGAGGAGGCGCTCTGCTCTTTGCCCGGCCCTCCTCGCTATCTACCCTGCCTCTTGAGCGCTTCCTGGAGCCTGTTCACTGAAACTTCGGCATACCAGGGCTCTTGGGGTTTTTGCCGGATGGAGGAGAAAAGCACTCTGGGTTGGCTGGCCGGCGTTGGGGACCTTAACAAATGCCTTATAGAGGCGCACTTCAGAAGCTGCACCGGTAAGGGTGGCCTCAGAGCAGGACTAATCCTGATAAGTTGGGGTTGGCGAGAAAGCATCGAGAGCTTCAGTAAAGCTGCTTGTGGCCCGGTGTGGCGCCGCCAGAGAGGTGGCTGCTCTGTTGAAGAGCACTGCTGGCGGAACTCACTTTCCCAGACCACAAATTGTGCAGGGCTCAGAGAGCATACGCGAAGGTGGTCTCTTTCCAGTCGCTTCCTGGAACCATTAGGTGGTTCCCTTTGGCGATTAGCCTTCAGCTATGCCTCTCCCACGTAGGGGCTAGTGACTCACCTCGTCCCGCGCATTGCTACTTGCGAGAGCTCCCAGTAGGAGGGATATTGTTATAGCTTAAAGGGCTGGTACTTCGACAACCCGGCCGAATGGCGCCACACCCTCCCCTCAGTATCCTGTAAAGTGGGCGGGGCACAATGTCACAGAATCTCGGCATACGTCTTCCGGTCAGGGTTTCTTTCTTCTGCAGATGCGTGGCTAATACGTTCTCTGAGAGTTTTGGAAACCAGCGCCATTATGTGGCGCTGACGGAGGTGCAGTGGCTTCGGAGAATCTTCTGGCCATGAAGGCGAGCAAGGAGAGCGGGCAGGCTGAAGGCCGCGGGAGAGTTTGAATTGGGTGAAGCAGCGATTTGCGGGGGCAGAAGGAGGACAGGCGTCCACCATTTTGGTGGATAGAGAAAATTCCGGAAGGTTGAAATTGAAGGGTGAAAAGATCGAAAGGAGGGCGATACCTACAGCAAGCGTGGAAGCCATAGGTCTGCAGGGCTGATGGCGACAAAACATTCAATCTCCACGTCAGTAGCAGCGACATCGGGCGGTGTAGCGAGGCTCTGTCGCGTAAGAGGAATTGCGCCCGATGTTTTCCCAGTCCTTAAGATTCAATGTGTCCCCCCCTACCTGGTACCATGGACACTGAGCTTCAATCTCCTCAACTACCAATTTCGCGCAGCTCCTCTTCTCTTCTACGGGGACTCCTGCCGCATTTAAGCTAACGCTTTTCCAGCGTTCGTCTAGCGATGCTTGTCATAAGCCCTGCTTTTTGCAAGCTCCCATACTCACCCGGTGTTCCGTCGGACGAGAGAGTGTCCCTAGAGGCCAGCTGTGTCTCTGGATCTTGCCCGATCCAGAAGGACAAGCGATACAGAAACGTGGTGGTCCCTGGATGCGCCATTAACGACAGCGGACTTCGGTATCAGCTCCATGGACCCCTTCCCCAAGCTGACGAGTGAGCAGAGCAGGGTGGAGGTTCGAGATTCCCGGGTTTTCGGCACCAGCTTGTAGTCGACTCCACGCCGGATCAAAGCGTAAGAAGCGAAGACGAGACAGCGGAGATAAACATCTGGTGGAGATCGCCATGCAGCGGGGAGAACCCGGAGGTCCGGTGTTCCTAGCGGAAGTCTCCGATGTGCGGTTCCTGGCACCTTTTATTGTTATTCTATCGGGGGCGTGTAGGAGGGAGGACCGGGGGGGGAGTTCCGGGAGAGCGGGAGGCGGGAGGTCGGGAGATCATCATGTGATGCAATGGAAGTCTCACCTGGCTCACGTCGCGGATGAAAGGAGGCGTAAAGCGTCTGAGCCTAATTCTCACCTGGGGGCAAGACCATTGTCCTTGCGCCCGGTGATTGAGCCAGACAGTTCATGACCCATGACTCATGGGGGGATGAGGAGTGGGGGTGCGGTGCGACCGGCAAGGCCGTAGGTCCGTTGGCGTCCCAACGTTCTACCACGGTGCTGCTGGGTCGGCAGTGCATTACTACAGGTTTTGCTGAAGTGCGAAATATAAGGCATCCCCCGAAAGTAAGACGTAGCAAAGTTTTTGTTTGGAAGCATGCCCGACGAACAGAACACAGAAAAACAAGATATCCCCTGAAAATAAGACATAGGGCATCTTTGGGAGCAAAAATTAATATAAGGCACTGTCTTATTTTCGGGGAAACACGGTATATATACCTGTGAGTGTATATACCCTGTTTCCCTGAAAATCAGCCATCCTCTGAAAATAGGACGTAGTAGAGGTTTTGCTGGAGTGCTAAATATAAAGCATCCCCCGAAAGTAAGACGTAGCAAAGTTTTTGTTTGGAAGCATGCCCGTCGACCAGAGCATGCAGCTGTGGAGCAGAAAAATAAGACATCCCCTGAAAATAAGACGTAGTGCATCTTTTGGGGCAAAAATTAATATAAGACACTGTCTTATTTTCGGGGAAACAGGGTACCTGTGAGTAAAGGTCAATAGGGTTAGGGCGTCTGAATAGGAGTGGCCTGACAAGTGAGTACTCACAGGTATATATACTCCATTTGCTTTCCTTTCCTACTATCAGGTCCTCTGAAGATGCCAGCCACAGATGCAGGCGGAACGTCAGGAGAGAATGCTGCTAGAACACGGCCAGACAGCCCGGAAACCACACAGTACCCCAGTTATGTGATTCTCTCAGGCCGATTCCGCACTTGGGTTATCGACCTAAGTTCGAGCTGCGTTCGACCCGCACAACCACTGGGATCGCCGTGGTTTTGTACCAGCTTCGCCCCGTGTAACGGTCAAATTTCCGACTCCAGTTGGGAACGACTACTTTTTCAGGGAACCACGCTCGAACACAGCTTGATTCCAGTAAAGTGCGGAATCTCTGCTGCCAGGAGTCCCCCATTCAGCCAATCACAGCTGAGTGTTTCGGGCATGCATACAGCTGGCCACTCAAAAAAAACGCTTCACGCTTGTCGTCCCTCCATTCCATGTAGCAGTTTTTTTTTAATAGACGTGTGTGGGGCTAGAGCGGAACATGGCCGTAGAATATGTAGCCAATCGGAGCGGAGCAGCAAAGAGGCACAGGAATGATTCTGCCCTCGAGCTGGGATCAAAGCTGGTTGCAGTGGGGAACAACAATGGCTTCGAAAAAGCACTAGGTCCGGTGAGTACCCTTCTCCAGGGAACTGGAATTGAACCTATTTTACTGCGGTTAATGTGCTTGGAGATACGCCCTCAGAGGGTCAGGGATGGTGCCTAGTTGATTGAGATGCATTCCTAATTCCAGGTCATGGCTATAGAAAATGTAGACTGCGGTTGTATCTAGGTGATTGAAATGTATTCCTGTCAATGTAACTGCTTTTAGATATATGCACTCTGACTGTTAGATGTAACCATTCTGTTGATGGAACATTCCTTCCTCGATCTCACTTTCATGGTTTCACACGCTTGGCAGATAACTAGGCTCAGTGGTGGGATTCTAATAATTTAACAACTGGTTTGCCCCCCCCCCCACCCTGCTGCTGCCCCCCACCACCACCCACTTACCTGCTGCGGAGGAACTTCTTGTGGGGTGAAGGGAGGCAATGGGGCCGGCCTTGCCACTGCTGATCTGAAAGCCCCCCCGCTCCCCTGGGGGAGGGTGCTCCAGGGCTCTTAGTGATAGCGGAGTCAGAAATGGTTTATTCCATTTCTGATCCTGGTTTTAAATAAAGGTGAAATTATGTTTGAATTCTTTACAAGTTAGATAGGAACAAGCTGTATTAGGTAGAATGTAGGAATTACTGTTGTGTTTTGTACTTGCATCTGCATGGAACCTCCTTGGCTCAAGGCAGGAATCCACCCCTGCTCCACCTGGGCATGTCCCTTTCATTTGTAAAAACCCTGAATGGACATTGACAAAAGGGATCCCGGAAGAAGCGCCTCCAGTTGCCTTAATCCCACCAGCAGGCAGGTAAGGGTGCCGTCGTCTCTGAGTTTCGTTTCCTGGCCCAAGCACCCAAAGGACTCTTTTGTGTTCTTCCCGCCTGTGCCTACGTCATCGCCTCGCCGTGCCTCTGCCGCAAAATTCGAGAAGGGACTGCCCTCTGGATTCTAATTGGTCCCTATGTATCTGTAGATGAATGATTGGTTCCCGTGTATTTGTGAATGAATGATTGTAGGTTGTCCTGTACTCCCCCGGACTCCCGGGCAGGAGAAAGTGTATTTAAGTTGTTGTAAAGCTGCTAAGCAGCACAGTTGCCGTGGTGTGGAGGTGCTGAAACGTAGGTCAGCATCTCAATAAACTCATTTCTATACTCATTGTGTTGGGTCCTGCTTCCGTTCCTCTGCACTGCTGAGAGCTGGTTGATCGGGGAGAGTAAAAGTTACCCAGGCAGCGCGGTAACATTAGCGCCTTAGAGCAGCCGTTTGGCAAGGCACCCAACTGCTCCGGAGCTC
Organism: Sphaerodactylus townsendi; assembly: GCF_021028975.2. Taxonomy (NCBI): domain Eukaryota; kingdom Metazoa; phylum Chordata; class Lepidosauria; order Squamata; family Sphaerodactylidae; genus Sphaerodactylus; species Sphaerodactylus townsendi. Next base: position 177,976,577 of record NC_059426.1, read on the forward strand.
TGAAAGCCGCTTCTAACAACCGGTTCTCCAAACTCAACATAAAAAATTAGGTACCGATTCTACCGAACTGGTGCGAACTGGCTGAATTCCACCACTGGCTACGCTTATCTCTGACACCTTCTACTCCCATGGGAAGCGGAGTGTTTCCGTTGCTCTGTGGGGGCAGATGGCCAGGTGGCTTTACCTCTATCGGTCGCCCACCTTGGGCCCTTCCGGACTCCAACGTAACTCTTTCTCAAGTTCTTTGGGAAAACAGGAAGGGGGATCGTTTCTGGATAAACTTTTGGAGTGTCCAGTCGCTGAGAGTGCCCCCCTTTATTCCTCCGGTCCGGAGTTCCCATGATCATCTATGGGACCCACTTTTTTGTTTTGCTTCCCCCCTCTCTGGGAGGGTTTTAATTGGGGGTATTGCGTGACGTCATCTTTGTTAATTTTATCGCTGTGTTTTGATCTAATTTTAATGGGGTTGTTTGTATGGGTTATTGTACACCGTGTAGAGGAAGTTATGTTGTACACCGCTCAGAGCCCTCCGGGGGTAGAGCGGTATAAAAAACCCCATAAATAAATATAAATAAATAAATAAAGAGGGGTGCAAAAGCCAGTTCTGGCTTCTTGCAAGCTGGGTGCTTAATTACCTTTCCAATAAACACTTCCGATCAACAATCCGGAGCCTGTTTATTGTTTCAAGGATCGGGACCTAACACAGATGAAGCCAGTTAAGAATCCAAACAGTAAACAGGGAAACTACAAAGCACCTGTCTTTCCGTTTTCCTTACGCATTTATATAACAATTTCAGAGTACGCACACAAATGATAAGATCTTCTGCTCTCTAAATGGCAGGGATAAAAATATCCACCTTGCGTTGTGAGACATTCCTAAAAGAGGAGAACCGGAACACGTTCCCCTCCCAGTGACTTCCTCTTTCCTTTACAGCCACCAAAGAGACTCTCCCATTTCTTATTTCCAGACTCCTGGATAGAGTTCCCAGCCCCCCCCCCCCCCGCCCCCCAGCCACCGGAAGGGCAATGGAGTTGCCAGATCCAAGCTGGGAAACTCCTGGAAATTTGGAGATAGAGGGCGATTCCGCACATGAGTAAAATAGGTTCGACCCAGTTCCCTGAGAAGGGTACTGACCTCGGTCGAAGCCATTGTTGTTCCCCACTGCAACCAGCTTGATCCCAGCTCGGGAGTGGGCAGAATCATCCTGTGCCTCTTCGCTGCTCCGTTCCGATTGGCTGCTGTTCTACGGCCATGTTCCGTCTATCCCCACACACGTTATAAAAAAAACTGCCACAGGAATGGAGGAACGAAGGGGGCGTTTTGTGATTGGCCAGCTGTACGCATGCCCGAAACACTCAGCTGTGATTGGCTGAATGGGGGACGCCTGGCACCAGAGATTCCGCACTTTACTGGAATCGAGCTGAGTTCGAGCGGGGTTCCCTGAAAGAGTGGTAGTTCCCAACTGGAGTCGGAAATTTGACCGTTGCACAGGGCGAAACTGGTACAAAACCACGTCAATCCCAGTGGTTGTGCGGAGCACTTAGGTCGAATGCAGCTCGAACTTAGGTCAATAACCCAAGTGCGGAATCGACCAGAGTTTGTGAAGGATGGGTCCAGAAGAGGGCAACCAGAGGCATAGCTCGGGGGGGCGTGATGCGCTAGGGGTGATCCCCTGTGGGGGCGTGGTTGGGGCATTCCGGGGTGGGGCAAGGTGGGGCAACTCAAAACCCACTTATTTATCGCAAAGTGCCAACACGGCAATTTAACCTGAATACTGAGGTTTTAGTTTAGAAAAAAGGTTGACTCCGAGGTGTGCGTTACTCAGGAGTAAGCTTGGTGGTAGTCAGTGGTTTTGCTTTGAAGCAACCATGCAACTCTTCCAACAGGTGAATCACAACCCTAGGAGGGTTTACTCAGAAGCAAGGCCCATGGCCAGCAACCGAGCTTACTCCCAGGTAAAGGATCGTGCTTTAGTTCTTCACATGAAAATCAGTGGGGCTTAACAGCGCTTAACAGGGTTACCTACACTGCTTCCCCAAAACTAGGTCTTAGGTTTAATGCTAATAATCGAGCCCAGTGGCTCAGGCCAGCCTAGATGTGGGGGCGGGGGGACGACTCTGTTTGTGCATGCCCACAGAGAGGGCTCTGAGTGCCACCTCTGGCACCCGTGCCATAGGTTCGCCATCACCGACTTAAACATTAGGAAGAACTTCCTGACAGTCAGGGCTGTTCGACAGTGGAATTCACTACCTCGGAGTGTGGTGGAGTCTCCTTCTTTGGAGGTTTTTAAACAGAGGCTGGATGAACATATGTTGGAAGTGCTTTGATCGTATGATCTTGCATGGCAGGGGGTTGGACTGGATGGCCCTTGGGGGTCTCTTCTAACTCTACAATTCTATGTGAAGGGCGGGGACCTCAGTAGGGTGCAACGTCATACAGTTCCATGCCAGATTTTTCAGAAAATAGCTTTTAAGTTCAAATTCTTCTTGAATCACCTGGCTCCTTTTTGAGCAGGGGTGTCAAACTCTGCCCCTCCAGATGTTTATGGACTACAATTCTCATCAGCCCCTGCCAGAATGGTCAATTGGTCGTGCTGGCAGGGGCTGATGGGAGTTGTAGTCCATGAACATCTGGAGGGGCAGAGTTTGACACCCGTTTTAGAGTTTCCATTGAGGATCCTGTATAGCTGGAGACAGAAAAAGTCAATGCTTCTCCTATGCAACCCTCCCCCCCCCACACACACACAACTGCAAATGACTTATTAGGCACTAACCCACCCACCTTTGCTACAGAATTTGAAGAAACAATTCCCCACCCACGGGCAGCACATCACAGAAGCTGCAGAAAACTGGGGGCGGAGGTAAAGATTGTCTTGATAAAAAAATGTCACGCTATTCAAGAAAATTCTTGGCTGAGGCCAGGACTCAGAATTAGCCACAAAGCCATCACCACCTCCCGTGGCAGCATATTCCAAACACCAACCACACGTTGCGTGAAGAAGTGTTTCCTTTTATTAGTCCTAATTCTTCTCCCCCAGCATTTTCAATGAATGCAAGGTCGAGGGAGTCCTTGCAAGTGTGTTAGGTCCTGGGACCACGATCAATCAGTTGGACTCTAGATATGGAATCAGAAGTCTTCCTTGAGTTGTCCATAGAGACTCAACGGCAGGAAGCCAGATCTGGGGATCCTGATTCCTGCCAACACATTTATTCCCTTCTTTTCCCGCTCGAACGCCCCCTCCCATCTTCTCACAGATCAGTAGAACGACATGTGAAGAGCTTTGTTTTGGAGCTCTGAGTGTTTCAAGGCCAAATACAGTCTTCTTCCCGGAGCCTCCTTCCTCCCCCCTTCTGGAGGCCCTCCGCGAGGTCACCTACTTAACTAGTTACCAAGCACAGTGATTAAAGACAAAAGGCCCATTAACACATGAACACAGTGGTGGGATCAAAAAATTTTAGTAACAGGTACCCATGGTGGTGGGATTCAAACTGTGGCGCAGAGCCAATGGGGCTGAGCGGGGCACGACACGGTGGGCGGGCATTCGAGAGAGCGGGGGGAGCATTCCTGGGCGGGGGCCTGTGGCAAGGACAGCAGCCGCTCGCGCTGCGTCACCTTAGGCCGAGGAAGCCAGGATGCAGGCGCGAGGCTGCCACGCACGCCGGCGCACCTCCTGCTAGACTGCTTCAAGTTCTGCGCGCTACTGCTGAGAGGAGGGGCGTAACGAAGGCAAAAATCACGGGGCAAAATCACCAATTAGTAACCCCCTCTTGGCACACACCAATAATGAGTAACCTACTCTCAGGAACCTGTGAGAACCTGCTGGATCCCACCTCTGGACAGGCATATGAAAGGATGCGCCCCCGACCAGGTGCAACCTCGGGCCCAAAGAGTGTGACGCCAGGCGGGGTGGGAGTCAGGCCTGACAGCGTGGGGAAAACGAACGCAAGCCAGTAGCAACAAGCCCCACAAGAAGCTCTGGGTCCCAGCAGTGGCCCCACATTATGGTATGCTGGCGCCAGCCCTGACCGGGGGCATCAAAACCACCCCTTCTGTCTGAGCATCCCCTGAACCCCGTGGCCTTTCTTCTTTCCGCTTCTTTCCAATCTTCCTTTTCTCCTCTTCCCTAGAGGGCTCGCCATCAGAGGGGTATCGGGGGAAATGGCGCCTGGGGACAACACCTCCTCCGGGCGCCGCCTCCAAGTGCAAGAGTGGGGGCGGCTCAGACAGGCTACGCAATGGCACGCTTCCGGGGGGGGCACCTCCATTGGAGGCACGTGCTTGCTCGCGGCCTCCATTAGAGGTGGAGGCACAGCAGCAACCAACCTGGGCCAGGAGCCTGCCGGGCGGCGCCCCTCCCATGTGACAGAATGGCGTGCGCCCCATGTCCCCATAGATGGTAACCCCCTGGGTTCAAAGGAAGCTGGTTGTCTGGCACGTTTGCTTTGTACCTTAGTGATAGCGGAGTCAGAAATGAATTATTCCATTTCTGATCTGACATTTCTAATAAAGGTGAAATTATGTTTTTATTTCTTTATAAGTTAGGTAGGAATAAGTTGTATTAGATAGAAAGTAGGAATTGAAGAAGAAGAAGAAGAAGGAGGAGGAGGAGGAGGAGGAGGAGGAGGAGGAGGAGGAGGAGGAGGAGGAGGAGGAGGAGGAAGAAGAAGAAGAAGAAGAAGAAGAAGAAGAAGAAGGAGAAGAAGAAGAAGAAGAAGAAGAAGAAGAAGAAGAAGAAGAAGAAGAAGAAGAAGAAGAAGGAGAAGAAGGGAGGGCTGGAGGGAGGGAGAGGAGGGAGGGAGGGGGAGGAGGAGTTTGGATTTATATCCCCCCTTTCTCTCCTGCAGGAGACTCAAAGGGGCTGACAATCTCCTTGCCCTTCCCCCCGCACAGCAAACACCCTGAGAGGTGGGTGGGGCTGAGAGAGCTCTGAGAAGCTGTGACTAGCCCAAGGTCACCCAGCTGGTGTGTGTGGGAGTGCACAGGCTAATCTGAATTCCCCAGATAAGCCTCCACAGCTCAGGCAGCAGAGCAGGGAATCAAACCCAGTTCCTCCAGATTAGATACACGAGCTCTTAACCTCCTACGCCACTGCTGCAGTTGTGTTTTGTGTTTGTATCTGTGTGGAACCTCCCTGGCTCAAGGCAGGAGTCCACCCCTGCTCCACCTGGGCACGTCCCTTTTCAGGTGCTAAAACCATGAATGAACGCCTGACAAAAGAGACCCCGGAAGAAGCGCCTCCATCTGCCTAATCCCACCAGCAGGCAGATAAGGGTGCCGCCGTCGTTAGGTTTCGTTTCCTGACCCCAAGCACCCAAAGGACGCTTTTGCGTTTTTCCCGCCTGTGCCTACGCCATCGCCTCACCCTACTCCAGCGAAATTCAAGAAGGGATTGCCCTCCGGACTCTAATTGGTCGCTGTGTATCTGTAAATGAATGGTTGTAGGCTGTCCTGCATTCCCCCGGACTCCTGGGCGGGAGAAAGTCTATAAAAGTTGTTGTAAAGCTGCTAGGCGGCGCAGTTGCCGTGGTGCGGAGGTGCTGACACATAGGTCAGCGTCTCAATAAAACCTTTTATTATTTCACTCTACTCGCTGTGTTGGGTCCCGTTTCTGTTCCTCTGTGCTGCCAAGAGCTGGCTGGTCTGGAGCTATTAAAAGTTACCAGGCAGCGCGGTAACATTCGCAAGACAAACTTTCCTGGGCACGGTCAAACAAGACCTCCTTTTCTCTGCCAAAGAATACGTAGGTGGGTACTTCCAGAGGGCTCATGCCAAGTTCCAGGAAACCCATTAAAATGCCGACTTAGGGGCAGACTTGCTCTCTACACAGACTGTTTGTTCTGTTTCAGGATAGAGAAGAGCCTTTAAAGTGTGTTTAAAGGGCAAATTATACAGCCCGCTGCGCTGTTGAAGGAGGGCTCCTTCGGTGGGTGAAATTACAAGTTTGTTGAAGACTTTCGCCTCCAGCCTCATCTCTGCCTTGTGCATAAGCCTGCTGGGTGATATTTTGGTGGAGGTGAGGTCAGATGCCGTCGACTGTGTCCCTCCCGGGACCAGCACTGAGTCGGTGCCACGGCTGTGGTCTTACGTGGTGGGCGTGGATGAGTCATTACTCCTCCTACTCCATCCTCTTCTTGCAGGGTTGCCGGGTTACAACACAGATATCTCGGTTTTATGGGGACCATTAACAGAGCCGAGGAAAATAATGCGGCGGCCACCTTGCGCATTTGTCAGGGGGGTCGTATCTAGGTGACTGAGATTCATTCCTACCTCATTTTAACTGCTTAACGCTACAAATGAAATGCTGCTAAAAGGTACGTGTAATCAGCCTGCTATACTATACAACCTGCAATACTATACTATCAAGAAGAAGAAGAAGAAGAAGAAGAAGAAGAAGAAGAAGAAGAAGAAGAAGAAGAAGAAGAAGAAGAAGAAGAAGAAGAAGAAGAAGAAGAAGAAGAAGAAGAAGAAGAAGAAGAAGAAGAAGAAGAAGAAGAAGAAGAGTTTGAATTTATATCCCCCCTTTCTCTCCTGCAGGAGACTCAAAGGGGCTGACAATCTCCTTGCCCTTCCCCCACTCACAACAAACACCCTGTGAGGTAGGTGGGGCTGAGAGAGCTCCGAGAAGCTGTGACTAGCCCAAGGTCACCCAGCTGGCGTGTGTGGGAGTGCCCAGGCTAATCTGAATTCCCCAGATAAGCCTCCACAGCTCAGGCGGCAGAGCTGGGAATCAAACCCGGTCCCTCCAGATTAGATACACGAGCTCTTAATCTCCTACGCCACTGCTGCAAGTTCCACCCAAACACTTACTGATTGGTTCCCCACCCGGGGACATGAAAATTTATATCCCACTAAAATATTCCCTTCTCACTGGACACAGTGTGTAACAAACTTCCCTCTGTGATACGCCTCTGAAGATGCCAGCCACAGATGCAGGCGAAACGTTAGGTACAAGATCCACCAGACCACGGCCACACAGCCCGGAAAACCCACCACAACCAGCCTGCTATATGTTACCACTGCCATTTCTTTGATCTTTACTGTATGGCTTCACATGTTTTGTAGATAACTAGGCTTTCCCCTGACACCCTGATCCCATGAGAAACAGAGTCATATCCGTTATCGCTTGAGGGCAGGAAGTCAGGTGGCTTTCTCTTGACATCTGCCACTGATCTTGCTATCTCTTGCTATCACTGCCGATCTTGCTATCTGGGGCATTCTTTCCTTGATCTTTACTTTATGGCTTCGCATGTTTTGTAGATAACTAGGCTTTCCCCTGACACCCTGATCCCATGAGAAACAGAGTCATATCCGTTATGGCGTGAGGGCAGGAAGTCGGGTGGCTTTCTTTTGCCATCTGCCGCCAACCCTGGGGCACCTCAGCTCCGACAACTGTTTTTCACAATTTCTTGGGAATTTGGGAGGGGAGATTTGCCGGGGATAAAAGGGGTGGCAAACGCCAGGATTGTTTAGAACTGGCTCTGCCAAGCTTGGGTGATCTGTTGCTTCTCAATAAACGCTACTGATCAACTATACAGAGTCCGTTTATTAGCTGAAGGTTCGAGAGCTAACGATATCTGCCCTTCCTGAAAGGGAAATATCAAAATCTTGTCTGATGGCAGCTGGTGAGGGAGACGCAAAGCAAAAGATGGAGACCTAGCATGGCGTAGGGATTGAAGGGCCAGTCTAGGATCCGGAAAGCCCAGGATCAAATCCCCAGTCTGCCATGGAAACTCACCAGGTAACCTTAGACTAAGGTGACCAGACGTCCCGCTTTTGGTGGGACAGTCCTGCCTTAAACCAATCTGTCCCGAGTCCCGCGGGGGTTTTTAATTGTCCCGATTTTGCCTTCTGGGGCGCTCCCCTTTTCCCACCCTGTCACAGGGCGGGAAACCGGGGAGCACCCCAAAAGGCAGTGCGCTCCTGCGGCTGTGCGCATGCGCGCACGCTTATGTGCACACACCCCGACCCGGTTTTAAAAGGTGACAATCTGGTCACCTTACTTTAGACCCGTCAGACAGTTTCAGCCCAACCTCCCTCACGCAGTCATTGTAATGATAAAGCCGAGGAAAGGAGAATTATGTAAGCTGCTTTAGAAGAAGAGGAGGGGGAGGAGTTTGGATTTATACCCCGCCTTTCTGCCCTTTAAGGAGACTCAAGGCAATTTGCAAACTCCTTTCTCTTCCTCTCCCCACAACAGACACTTTGTGAGGTGTGTGAGGCTGAGAGAGTTCAAAAAGAACTATAACTGGCCCAGGGTTACTGGAGCTGTGGGGTTCGGGAGAGTGACTTCCGTGATGTAAAACATTATAGAGCATAGGTGTCAAACTCGTGGCCCTCCAGATGTTATGGGCTACAGCAAGATGCCGGCAGGGGATGATGGGAACTGTAGTCCATAACATCTGGAGGGCCGCGACTTCACCTGTCACAGAGGGGAAACAAATCCAGTTCATCAAATAGGAGGTCCCGTGCGGAAACTTACTGGAGTAGCCTCAGCTGAGCCACCGCTGCTCAGCCTACCTCGCAGGGCTTTCGTGAGGAGACAAGATAGGCTTTGTGAAGCGCTTTCAGGTGCTCGCGTTTGTAAGATTGGGGGGGGAGGATGCCACCTTCCTCCAAACAGGCAGCTTAATAATAAGATAATAACAACCGGAATCAATTGGCATAATTTGCTCGTGGTTGCTAAGCAACCAACAAGCCTACCGGTTTAATTATAAAAGAATGCAAAAGATGTCACCCACGGCATAGCCGATAACAGTCGCAAACTGCGGACGGTCTTGGCTGAGACTCTCAGATAGCGAGTCACTCCTGGCATTTTGCGGCTCATCGTTGTTTCTGGGTTGCAGATTGGATTTTTCACAGCATTTCGAGGGCTGCCAACTCAGGTTGGGGATTTACTGGAGCTGTGGGGTTCCAGAGAGTGACTTCCGTGATGTACAACATTATAGAGCAGTGATGGCGAACCTTTTCAAGACTGAGTGCCCAAACTGCAACCCAGAACCCACTTATTTATCGCAAAGTGCCCACACGGCAATTTAACTTGAACGCTTACGTTTTAGTTTAGAAAAAATGGTTGGCTCCGTGCAACTGAGCAACTCTTCCAACAGGTGAATCACGACCCTAGGAGGGTTTACTCAGAAGCAAGCCCCATTGCCAGCAACCGAGCTTACTCCCAGGTAAAGGATCGCACTTTAGTTCTTCCCATGAAAATCAGTGGGGTTTAACAGCGCTTCACAGGGTTACCTACACTGCTTTTCCAAAACTAGATTTTAGGTTTAACACTAATAATCGAGCCCAGCGGCCCAGGCCAGCCTAGATGTGGGGGGGGGGGGACTCTGTTTGCACGTGCCCACAGAGAGGGCTCTGAGTGCCACCTCTGGCACCCGTGCCATAGGTTTGCCACCACTGTTATAGAGCGTAGGTGTCAAACTCGTGGCCCTCCAGATGTTATGGACTACATAAGAACATAAGAACTAGCCTGCTGGATCAGACCAGAGTCCATCTAGTCCAGCACTCTGCTACTCGCAGTGGCCCACCAGGAGCCTTTGGGAGCTCACGTGCAGGAGGTGAAAGCAAGGGCCTTCTGCGGCTGCTGCTCCTGAGCACCTGGACTGTTAAGGCATGATGCTGGCAGGGGATGCTGGGAACTGTAGTCCATAACATCTGGAGGGCCGCGAGTTTGACACCTGTGTTATAGAGTCTTTCCAAAGAAGCCATCTTCTCCCGGTGAACTGATCACTGTTGTCTGGAGATGTGTTCTAATTCTGGGGGAATCTCCTGCCTCCACCTGGAGGCTAGCAAGCTTGTTACCTCCCCTTACCGCCCTCTGCAATGATCCATGACACAGCTTTGAAGAAGGATTGCCAACTGCTCAGAAAAATCCTAACCTGGCTGGTCTTCAAAAAAACGACGACGACCCGGTTGGCTGGTTTTCTGTGTCAAGGTCTAGCATGGCTGGCTGCCAGGTTTTTTGAGGAGAAAGTCAGTAGTCACAGTATTCGCTTTATTTTACACCAAAGAATCATAGAGTTGGAGGAGACCCCAAGGGTCATCCAGTCCAACCCCCTACAATGCAGGAAGACACAATGAAAGCACTCCTGACAGATGGCCATCCAACCACGGTAAATGTGGGTGCAACGCAGTGGTGGGATCCAAAAATTTTAGTAACAGGTTCCCATGGTGGTGGGATTCAAACAGTGGCGTAGCGCCAATGAGGCTGGGCGGGGCACGACAGGGGCGTGGCCGGGCATTCCGGGGGTGGGGCATTAATAATTTCTCTGTTACTGTAAAAAACTCTTACTGTAAAAAAAAGTTCCTAATTTCCAGCTGGTATCTTTCTGTCCATAATTTAAACTCATTCTAGCAAGTCCTATCGTCTGCTGCCAACAGAAACAACGACTTCTCCTCTAATTGACTGCCTGTCAAATACTTAATACTTTCAAATACTTGATTTTGTTTCTAGAAATCAAAAGAAGGATACTTTCCTTAAACAAGGAACTTTACCATATTTCTCAAGCATGTTTTTAAAACAGTCCAACAGGGAGAATTATCCCGTTTTCTACCTTCGCTAACCAGCCACATAGGAAACAACAGGACTTCATGATTTTTGGACCTCATGGAATTTCTAACGGAAAAGCAGACCCAATTAGTAACCCCCTCTCGGCACACACAGATAATTAGTAACCCACTCTCGGGAACTGGTGAGAACCTGCTGGATCCCACCTCTGGTGCAACGAGTCGTGCTCCATTTCAGCCAGGGTCAGATTGTCATCGCAGGGACCCACGGAGCATAATGGGCAGGCCATGCTCTTAGCAGCCAAGGCCTTCCCTGCGAAGGGGGAAAGGGCATCGCCGGCCTTTTGCAGCAGCTGTCACGTGGGTGACACGGAACAGGGTGGGTGACGTCATCTCAGGTTTTCTCCTTCCCTCCCTGTCACCGCATGTTGATTCATGCTCTCCATGCACAGCTACCGTGAAGATGTTTGTGGGCGTCACCGTGATTTTGGGGAGGGGGGAATGTGCCAGAGACCCTGGAGACACGAACGGCTTTGTTGCTATGTCAATTCATGAGCCTGTTTCTATTTTTGGACTTTGGACTTTCCCGGCTGGGGGCAAAGCAAAGGGTCTCACCCACACCGTGCCGGCGTTAACCCCGGCGTAGCTGCGGCTGCCATTGCTGGATCAGAAGATGAGCCCCCTCGGCTCGGAAATAATGAGAAAGCGGTTGTTCTTGGCACTGCCTGCCTGCCTTGCCCACCACCCTCCGCACTGTGAGTCACGTTCTGTGGGTTGCAAATGAGTGACTGTACCGCTCGGTTTGGAGGGCTTCTGGCAGAGGGGCGGGCGGCCAGCGTGTGCGATTGTTCACAGTGCCAACGCTAAAGCAAAGGAGCAGAAGCCCAGCCGTCCAGATGTGATCCTGCAGCCAGAGCTGGGCACGTGCACTGAGCAGCTGGAACAGGGGTGGCGAACCTTTTCGAGGCCGAGTGCCCAAACTGCAACCCAGATAGAAGAAGTGCAGAGAAGGGCAACGGGGATGATTGAGGGACTGGAGCACCTTCCTTATGAGGAGAGGCTGCAGCGTTTGGGGCTCTTCAGTTTGGAGAGGAAACGTCTGAGGGGGGATATGATTGAAGTCTATCAAATTATGCAGGGGGTAGAAAATGTTGACAGAGAGACATTTTTCTCTCTTTCTCACAATACTACAACCAGGGGGCATTCATTGAAAATGCTGGGGGGAAGAATTCGGACTAATAAAAGGAAACATTTCCTCATGCAACGCGTGACTGGTGTTTGGAATCTGCTGCCACAGGAGGTGGTGATGGCCACTCACCTGGATAGCTTTAAAAGGGGCTTGGACAGATTTATGGAGGAGAAGTCGATCTATGACTACCAATCTGGATCCTCCTTGATCTGAGATTGCAAATGCCTTAACAGTCCAGGTGCTCAGGAGCAACAGCTGCAGAAGGCCATTGCTTTCACCTCCTGCACGTGAGCTCCCAAAGGCACCTGGTGGGCCACTGTGAGTAGCAGAGAGCTGGACTAGATGGACTCTGGTCTGATCCAGCTGGCTTGATCTTATGTTCTTATGTTCTTATTTATCGCGAAGTGCCAACACGGCAATTTAACCTGAATGCTGAGGTTTTAGTTCAGAAAAAACGGTTGGCTCCGAGGCGCGTTACTCGGGAGTAAGCTTGGTGGTAGCCAGTAGCTTTGCTTTGGAGCAACCATGCAACCCTTCGAATGAGTGAATCACAACCCAAGGAGGGTTTAGAAGCAAGCCCCATTGCCAGCAACTGAGCTTACTCCCAGGTAAAGGATTGTGCTTTAGTTCTTCCCATGAAAATCAGTGGGGCTTAACAGTGCTTAACAGGGTTACCTACACATCGTGCCCAGTGGCCCAGGCCACCCTAGATGTGTGTGTGTGTGTGGGGGGGGTGATTTTCCACCCCCCCATGTGACAAACTCTGTGCATGCGTGCTCACAGAGAGGGCTCTGAGTGCCACCTCTGGCACCCATGCCATAGGTTCACCACCACTGAGCTAGAAGAAGAAGAAAAGTTGGATTTATACCCCACCTTTCTCTCCTGCAAGGAGACTCAAGGTGGCTTACAAGCTCCTTTCCCTCCCTCTCCCCACAACAGACACCTTGCGAGGCAGGTGGGGCTGAGAGAGTTCTGAGAGAACCGTGAGTGGCCCAAGGTCACCCAGCAGGAATGCAGGAGTGTGGAAACACACCTGGTTCACCGGATAAGCCTCCGCCACTCAGGTGGAGGAGTGGGGAATCAAACCTGGTTCTCCAGATTAGAATCCTCCCGCTCTGAACCACTGCGCCATGCTGTTTCTTAATGGAGGAGACCCGGGGCCACGCTAAATGTGAAAACAATCCCATAAAAGAGCCTTTTCTCTCTTTGCCCTCTCACAGGGATCGGATTGCAGGCTCATTTCTCAGCATAAAAGAATTGGGGGGCAGGAAGGACCCCCTCCCTCACCCCCCAGGGAGGCGATCGTCCTCCAGGCAGCCAACAGCAAACTAGAAGACCTCCGCTCGGAGCTGGCATGGGGAGGGTGCTTTTTCGCCCTCCCTCGGGAGCTCGCTCAGGCGGATTCCATGGTGACGCGCTCTCCCCCAGATCCATAAAAGTAGCTGTGGGTGAAGGAACATTCTGCTCCGGCCCACACGCCAAGCCGAGCGCTGCCGGGCAAAATGGCACGTGGGTGAGTCTGACACAAAACAGCTCCCAGCATCTTGCCCGAGAAGTATGCCAGGGAACATTTCCCCCTCCTCCTCCTCCTCCTCCTCCTCCCCAAATTAATTTAGGGCAAAGCTACTGTAACCAAGAGAGAGAGAAAAAGAGAATTGTTTCCGGCAGGGTGAGGCGGTTCTTTGGGCACAAGGGAAGGGCTACTTCCATGGCTGGGCTTCCTGTCTGGAGGGGAGGGAAGGAAGGAAGGAAGGAAGGAAGGAAGGAAGGAAGGAAGGAAGGAAGGA